>NC_071509.1:107866513-107974982 GCF_027887155.1 Malaclemys terrapin pileata | reverse complement strand
GGACCCCCCGGTGCAGCCCCCGGGGCCTGGGCTGAGGGGGGCCTGAGTCTCCCCGGGACCCCCCGGTGCAGCCCCCGGGGCCTGGGCTCAGGGGGGCCTGAGTCTCCCCGGGACCCCCCGGTGCAGCCCCCGGGGCCTGGGCTCAGGGGGGCCTGAGTCTCCCCGGGACCCCCCCGGTGCAGCCCCCGGGGCCTGGGCTCAGGGGGGCCTGAGTCTCCCCGGGACCCCCCGGTGCAGCCCCCGGGGCCTGGGCTGAAGGGGGCCTGAGTCTCCCCGGGACCCCCTGGTGCAGCCCCCGGGGCCTGGGCTCAGGGGGGCCTGAGTCTCCCCGGGACCCCCCCTGTGCAGCCCCCGGGGCCTGGGCTCAGGGGGGCCTGAGTCTCCCCGGGACCCCCCGGTGCAGCCCCCGGGGCCTGGGCTGAGGGGGGCCTGAGTCTCCCCGGGACCCCCCGGTGCAGCCCCCGGGGCCTGGGCTCAGGGGGGCCTGAGTCTCCCCGGGACCCCCCGGTGCAGCCCCCGGGGCCTGGGCTCAGGGGGGCTGGACCCCCCGGCGCATCGGTGGTGTCCACAACCGGCTGGGCTGAGCAGGGCCCAGACCTGGAAACCTCCCCGGGACCCAACCTGTCCCCGAACCCTCCCCTGCAGCCTCCCTCCCAACCCCCCTCTGCCCCCAGGGAGGTTTTATCTGAGCCCCCCTTTCCCGGCTCTTTTTATTCCCCTGAATTCCCCCTTGGGTCCCCCCAGTCTGAGCAGGAGTCCTGGGCCCCCCAGCTCCGGCACGTGGGGGGCTGCACAGGGTTTTAACCTCGGATATTAACTTTTCTCCTGCCCCAGACACCCCCCCGGGTGGAGAGGGGGAGCCACAGCCAAGGGCATGGGGGGGGTCTCTGACTAGCACTTACCCCCCAGCCAGGCGCACGGGGGAGGGGGGCCCCTGGCTCGTTGGGGGGTGGGCCGGGCCGGTGCGTCATGTATTGTACAGGGCAGCTGCTGTCACCTCAATAAAGTTGGTTTGAAATTGTCCCCGACTCCCAGCCTCCCCCCCGCGTCTCTCGGCTCCCTACGGTCCTGGGACACCCCCCCCGCGGGGTGCCCTTCTCGGGGGGGCCGCTCTGTCTTGGGGGTTAAGCCCTGGGCCCCACTGCCTCCTGGGGCCGCATCCCCGAGCCTCCAGCCGCCTGGCTCTGCTGGGGGCCCCTTAGCGGGCCCCTTGCTCTGGCCCCCCGGAGCCCCCCCGATCTCCAGCCTCCAGGGACTCTGCGGCAGTGTCACAGGAGGGCTAGTGAGCAGCTGGGCCCAGCCCGGCCAGCTGGGCCTGGCCCCGTCCCCTGGGGCTCTGGCTGCCCCCCTCTTCCAGCTGAGCCCCCATATCCCCTCCCCAAACAGCCCCTCCCCCGCCCTTTGTCGTCTTCCCCGGCAAACAGGTTACCTGGGCCCCCGCTGCCTGGCCCCCAGCCGGGCTGGGCCTCCGGGTCACCCCGTCCGGGCCATTGTCTGGGGTCCCGGCTGCTGGGCGGGGTCACTCCCCGCCCTCTGCACCAACAGACCCCCTTCCTTCCCCCACCTCGTCACATGCGGCACCGAGGGGAAACCGAGGCACACACTGTGCTCACAGTATGTTTTAAACGTGCTGCTGATTAATTTCATTGGGTGACCCCTAGTTCTTGTGTTATGAGAAGGAGCAAATAACACTTCCTGTCACGGACTCCCAGGTCGGGCCCACTCTTGGCCCCGTGCGGTCCATGGGGGGTGCCCCTTTCAGTGCGACAGCCCTTCTCGGGGGGCCACTCTCTCTCGGGGTCAGGCCCCTCCACCTCCTGGAGGCGCACCTCTCTGAGCCTTAGCACGTCTGTCTCTGCCGTGGGCCCCCTCAGGGAGTCCCCTCGCTCTGGACCCCTGGGCCTTCATCCCCGAAGGGGTTGATGCAACCCCGTTCTCTAGACCGGAGTGACTCTCAGCCAGCATGAAACAGGAGGGTTTATTGAGAGTTGAACACAGCACAGGAAACTCTCTGACCCTCAGGCCTGGCCTCCCTCAGCCCAGCACATCCCAGTCTCTCTGCATCCAGGTGGGCTCTGCCTGCTCCCCCTCTCCAGCCCAGAGCCCCCCTGCTCCCAGCTGGGCATCTGAGATCCCCGGCCCCAGGCCCCGCCTCTGTCCATTGTCTTCTCTCCAGGGAAACAGGGTCGTAAACCGGGGCCTCCTCTCCTCGCTTCTGTCCTCTGGCTGGAACCGGCTGGTCCGGTCACTGGGTCCTCACTCTGCAGCCCATTGTCCTCCCACTGGCCAGAACTGGCTGACAGCCAAGCCGGGGTGGCCTCTTCATCTCCAGGTCACCAGTTGTTGGGGTTCCCCATCCCCAGGCCATTGTCCAGGGGTCCCAGCCGCTAGGCGAGGTCACACCTGGTCCTGTGTAACAACAGCCCCTCTCCCACCACCTTGTTACACATGCAGCACACAGGGAAACCGAGGTACGCACACACTATTCATGTAAAACACGACAACAATCCCCAGCTTCGTCACACTTCCTTGTTTACTTTCTCCTCACCAGTTGTGACTTTATAGACCTCTGACATATCTCCCCTTAGCCGTCTCTTTCCCAAGCTGAAAAGTCCCAGTCTCATTAATCTCTCCTCATTCGGCAGCCGTTCCAGATCCCTCATCATTTTTGTTGCCCTTTTCTGAACCTTTTCCAATTCCAATCGATCTTCTTTGAGACGGGGCGACCACATCCGCACGCAGTATTCAAGCTGTGGGCGTATCATGGATTTATATAGCGACAATAGGATATTTCTGTCTTATTATCTCTCCCTTTCTTAATGATTCCCAATATTCTGTTCGGTTTTTGGCTGCCGCGGCACATTGAGTGGATGTTGTCAGAGAACTCTCCACAATGACGCCAAGATCTCTCTTGAGGGGTAACGGCTAATTCAGACCCCATCACTTTGTATGCATGGTTGGGATGAGGTTTTCCAATGTGCATTACTTTGCATTTATCAACCCTGAATTTCATCTGCCAGTTTGCTGCCCAGTTTTGTGACCCCCTTTGTAGCTCTTCGCAGACTTACCTAGCTTCGTATCATCTGCAAAGTTTGCCACCTCACTGTTTACCCTCCTTTTTTGTTGCATTGGGGGGGCTGGGTCAGGGAGGGGGGAGCAGCTGGGGGAGGGGATCCTGGAACCCCCCCCCCCCCCCCGGGTCTCCTCCCACGTCTCTGCCATTTTGCCTCTGGGCCTATTTATCTCCTAATTTAAACAAGTATTTTAAAAAAACCTTGGGGAGGGGGGTGTCCGTGATCCTCCCCAGCAACTGCTGATGGATGGGACCCCCCCTCCACTGTTTCCATGGCAACTAGAGGTCCCCAGGGTCAAGGGTGGGGAGTGATGCGCTGGGATGATTTGTGCTGACAGCACCTCAAGGTTGGGACTGGGCTTCCCGGGCTGGTTACACGGGGCCCCCTCACCCGGTGCCGGGACGCAGCTGGCTCTGGGGTGGGGCCGGGGGCTGGTTACACGGATCCCCCTCACCTGGTGCCGGGACGCAGCTGGCTCTGGGGTGGGGCCGGGGGCTGGTTACACGGATCCCCCTCACCTGGTGCCGGGACGCGGCTGGCTCTGGGGTGGGGCCAGGGGCTGGTTACACGGGGCCCCCTCACCCGGTGCCGGGACGCGGCTGGCTCTGGGGTGGGGCCGGGGGCTGGTTACACGGATCCCCCTCACCCGGTGCCGGGACACGGCTGGCTCTGGGGTGGGGCCGGGGGCTGGTTACACGGATCCCCCTCACCCGGTGCCGGGACACGGCTGGCTCTGGGGTGGGGCTGGGGGCTGGTTACACGGATCCCCCTCACCCGGTGCCAGAACATGGCTGGCTATGGGGTGGGGCCGGGGGCTGGTTACACGGATCCCCCTCACCCGGTGCCGGGACGCGGCTGGCTCTGGGGTGGGGCCGGGGGCTGGTTACACGGATCCCCCTCACCCGGTGCCGGGACGCGGCTGGCTCTGGGGTGGGGCCGGGGGCTGGTTACACGGATCCCCCTCACCCGGTGCCGGGACGCGGCTGGCTCTGGGGTGGGGCCGGGGGCTGGTTACCCGGATCCCCCTCACCCGGTGCCGGGATGCGGCTGGCTCTGGGGTGGGGCCGGGGGCTGGTTACACGGGGCCCCCTCACCCGGTGCCGGGACGCGGCTGGCTCTGGGGTGGGGCTGGTTACATGGGGCCCCCTCACCCGGTGCTGGGACGCAGCTGGCTCTGGGGTGGGGCTGGGGGCTGGTTACCCGGATCCCCCTCACCCGGTGCCAGGACGCGGCTGGCTATGGGGTGGGGCCAGGGGCTGGTTACACGGGGCCCCCTCACCCGGTGCCGGGGGGGCTGCGGGTCGGGCGTGAGGGGCACCGGCGGGGCTGGGGGCTGCGGGTTGGGAGTGAGGGGCGCCGGCGGAGCGGGGGGGCTGCGGGTCGGGAGTGAGGGGCACGGGTGGAGCGGGGGGGGGGCTGCGGGTCAGGAGTGAGGGGCGCCGGCGGAGCGGGGGGGCTGCGGGTCGGGAGTGAGGGGCGCCGTCGGAGTGGGGGCTGCGGGTCGGGAGTGAGGGGCGCCGGTGGAGCCAGGGGTTGTGGGTCGGGAGCGAGGGGCGCCGGCGGAGGTGGGGGAGGGGACTCGGGGCTGCGGGTCGGGAGTGAGGGGCACGGGCGGAGCGGGGGGCTGCGGGTCGGGAGCGAGGGGCACCGGCGGAGCCAGGGGCTGTGGGTCGGAGCGGGGGGCACCTGCGTCACGCCTGTCTCTCCAAGGCCCCATGACGAATGTCTCTGGGGCTTTATATCCCGCCCGCGCCCCGATGCCCCAGCCATGCTGACGGCCGCCCTGCTCCTGGTGCTGGTGCTGCTCGCCCTGGCCGTGCTGGGGGGCGGGCGGGGGGCTCGTAGGGGGGGCGGCTTGAGCGCCCTGCCCGGCCCCTGGGCCCTGCCCCTGGTGGGGGGGCTGCCCCACATGCTGCACCCCGAGCTGCCACTGCACCTGCTGGAGCTCGCCCGGCGCTACGGGCCCGTCTACCGGCTCCGCTTCGGGGCCAAGGGTGAGCGGGGTCGGGCCCCCCCCTGCTGGCCCCCCCTGGGATCCCCCTTCCTTCCCCCTGTGCCCTGGCCCCTCCCCCACCCGGCCCCCCTTCCTTCCCCATGTGTCCTGCCCAGGGCCCCCCAGCTTACCCCCTCCCTGCTCTGTCCCGGCCGGAGTTCCCTCCCCTCCTGGGTCCCCCCATTAACGCCCCCGCGTGTGCCCCCAGACGTGGTGGTGCTGAACAGCGTGGAGTCCATCCGCCAGGCACTGACCCAGAAATGGTCCGATTTCGCCGGGCGCCCCCCCAGCTTCGTCGGTAATGGGGGGCTGTGGGCTGAGATGGGGGGTTGGGGCTGGTTTTGGGGGGCTGTGGGCGGGTGTGGGATGTGTTGCCGGAGGGTTTTGGGGGGCTGTTCATGAAGGTATTTGGGGGGATCAGCCCCTCCTCCAGCTCCCTGAGCTCCGACTCCCCTGGGCTCTGCCATCAGTAGGGTCCAGAGTTAACATGGGAACGGGGCAAGTCCCGGGGGCTTGGGTGCGGGTGGGAGGGTCTCTGCCCGCTTGGTCACTAACCCTCCCCTCCCCTCCCCCCACAGCGGATCTCATCTCCCTGGGGGGCCACGATCTGTCCCTGGGCGACTTCACCCCCAGTTGGCGCCTGCAGCGCAAAGCGGCTCATTCGGCCCTGGCCCGCGCCCAGCGCCTGCAGCTGGACCCGGTGCTGGGGGCGCAGGCGGCTGCGCTCTGCCAGGTGAGGGGCCCGCTTCGCCCCCCAGGGACCCCTAACCCCCGGGAAATACCACCCCCCTTAGGGACCCTGTGCTTCCCAGGGACCCCCCTAACCCCAGGGAAATACCATCCCCCATAGGGATCCTCTGCTTCCCAGGGACCCCCCAACCCCAGGGAAATACCATCCCCCATAGGGACCCTCTGCTTCCCAGGGAATCCCCAGGGACCCCCCTAACCCCAGGGAAATACAACCCCCCATAGGGACCCTCTGCTTCCCAGGGACCCCCCAGGGACCCCCCTAACCCCAGGGAAATACCATCCCCCATAGGGACTCCCTGCTTCCCAGGGACCCCCCAGGGACCCCCTAACCCCAGGGAAATACCGTCCCCCATAGGGACCCTCTGCTTCCCAGGGAATCCCCAGGGACCCCCCTAACCCCAGGGAAATACAACCCCCCATAGGGACCCTCTGCTTCCCAGGGACCCCCCTAACCCCAGGGAAATACAACCCCCCTTTAGGGACCCCCTGCTTCCCAGGGACCCCCCTAACCCCAGGGAAATACAACCCCCCTTTAGGGACCCCCTGCTTCCCAGGGAACCCCCCAGGGACCCCCCTAACCCCAGGGAAATACCATCCCCCATAGGGACCCTCTGCTTCCCAGGGACCCCCCTAACCCCAGGGAAATACAACCCCCCTTTAGGGACCCCCTGCTTCCCAGGGAATCCCCAGGGACCCCCCTAACCCCAGGGAAATACAACCCCCCTTAGGGACCCCCTGCTTCCCAGGGAACCCCTCAGGAGCCCCCTAAGCCCAGGAAAATATCACCCCCATAGGGACCCCCTGCTTCCCAGGGACCCCCCAGGGACCGCCCTAACCCCAGGGAAATACCATCCCCCATAGGGACTCCCTGCTTCCCAGGGACCCCCCAGGGACCCCCTAACCCCAGGGAAATACCATCCCCCATAGGGACCCTCTGCTTCCCAGGGAATCCCCAGGGACCCCCCTAACCCCAGGGAAATACAACCCCCCATAGGGACCCTCTGCTTCCCAGGGACCCCCCTAACCCCAGGGAAATACAACCCCCCTTTAGGGACCCCCTGCTTCCCAGGGAACCCCCCAGGGACCCCCCTAACCCCAGGGAAATACCATCCCCCATAGGGACCCTCTGCTTCCCAGGGACCCCCCTAACCCCAGGGAAATACAACCCCCCTTTAGGGACCCCCTGCTTCCCAGGGAATCCCCAGGGACCCCCCTAACCCCAGGGAAATACAACCCCCCTTAGGGACCCCCTGCTTCCCAGGGAACCCCCCAGGAGCCCCCTAAGCCCAGGAAAATATCACCCCCATAGGGACCCCCTGCTTCCCAGGGATCCCCCTAACCCCAGGAAAATATCACCCCCATAGGGACCCCCTGCTTCCCAGGGACCCCCCAGGGACCCCCCTAAGCCCAGGGAAATACCACCCCCATAGGGACCCCCTGCTTCCCAGGGACCCCCCAGGGACCCCCCTAAGCCCAGGAACCCCCCTGAGCCCAGGGAAATACCACCCCCCATAGGGACCCCCTGCTTCCCAGGAACCCCCCAGGGACCCCCTTCACCCTGGGGAGCCCCAACCCATCCCCCTCACATGGGCACTTGCCCTAAGGAAACCCCCCAGCAGGGACCCCCACGTCTCACTTCCCGCCCGGAACCTGGATCTGCTCTGCCCCGCTCCCGCTGGGGACCCGCCTTGCCCGGGGCCCGGGGGTGCTGGACCCCCTTGACCTGTCTCTGCCCCCCAGGGTTTCCGTAGCTATGGGGGGGCCGCTGTGGACGTGGCCCAGGACTTCTCGCTGCGGACCTGTCGCACCATCTGCGCCCTGGCCTTTGGCCCCATGGTGAGCCGCGAGGGGACCCAGGCGTCCGGGCGGGGGCAGGGACCCACCCCAGGGGATCCAGGCGTCCGGGACAGCACCCCATTGGGACTCAGCTCCCAGTACCTGGGGGAGGGGATGGGACCCCGTACCCCTGGGACCCAGACATCCAGGACGCTCGTGCAGGGAGCGCACCCCTAGGGGACCCAGGCGTCCGGGGCGGCGGGGCAGGGAGCGCACCCCTAGGGGGCCCAGGCGTCCGGGCAGGGGGGCAGGGACCCACCCCTAGGGGACCCCGGCGTCCGGGTCGGCGGGGCGGGCGGCGGGGGATTTGGGGGTCTCCGTCCCGCTCCCTCCCCACAGATGCCGGACGCCGCCGCCATCCGGGACATCCACGACTGTATCACGGAGCTGGTGGAGCTGTGGGGCCGGGGCGCCGTGCGGGCGCTGGACTCGCTGCCCCTGCTCAGGGTGAGGGGGCGGCGCCGGGGGGGCGCTGTGTGTGGGTGGGGCTGCAGGGGGCGGTGTGGGGCGGGGGTGGGAGTGTCACTGTGGGGCGCGGCGGAGGGCGGGGGGGCTGTGGGGGGTGTCGCTGTGGGGCCAGCAGGGGGCGGTGTGGGGCGGGCGTGTCGCTGTGGGGCGCGGCGTAGGGCGGGGGGGGGACTGTGGGGGCGGGGTGTTGTTGTGGGGCCAGCAGGGGGCGGGGTGGGGAGTGTCGCTGTGGGGCGCGGGGGGGGGGGCGCTGTGTGTGGGTGGGGCTGCAGGGGGCGGTGTGGGGCGGGGGTGGGAGTGTCACTGTGGGGCGCGGCGGAGGGCGGGGGGGCTGTGGGGGGTGTCGCTGTGGGGCCAGCAGGGGGCGGTGTGGGGCGGGGGTGTCGCTGTGGGGCGCGGGGGGGGGGCGCTGTGGGGGGTGTCGCTGTGGGGCCAGCAGGGGGTGGTGTGGGGTCGAGGTGTCGCAGTGGGGCGCGGTGGAGGGCGGTGTGGGGCTGGGGTGGGGGTGGGGGTGTCGCTGTCGGGCGCGGCGGAGGGCGGGGGGGCTGTGGGGTGTCGCTGTGGGGCGCGGCGGAGGGCGGTGTGGGGCGGGGGTGGGGGTGTCGCTGTGGGGCGCGGCGGAGGGCGGGGGGGCTGTGGGGGTGTCGCTGTGGGGCGCGGCGGAGGGCGGGGGGGCTGTGGGGGTTGTTGCTGTGGGGCCAGCAGGGGGCGGTGTGGGGCGGGGGTGGGGGTGTCGCTGTGGGGCGCGGCGGAGGGCGGGGGGGATGTGGGGGGTGTCGCTGTGGGGCGCGGCGGAGGGCGGTGTGGGGTGGGGGTGGGGGTGTCGCTGTGGGGCGCGGCGGAGGGCGGGGGGGCTGTGGGGGTGTCGCTGTGGGGCGCGGCGGAGGGCGGTGTGGGGCGGGGGTGGAGGTGTCGCTGTGGGGTGCGGCGGAGGGCAGTGTGGGGCGGGGGTGGGGGTGTCGCTGTGGGGCGCGGCGGAGGGCGGGGGGGCTGTGGGGGGTGTCGCTGTGGGGCCAGCAGGGGGCGCTGTGGGGCGCGGCGGAGGGCGGGGGGGCTGTGGGGGTGTCGCTGTGGGGCCAGCAGGGGGCGGTGTGGGGCGCGGCGGAGGGCGGGGGGGCTGTGGGGGTGTCGCTGTGGGGCACGGCGGAGGGCAGGGGGCTGTGGGGGTGTCGCTGTGGGGCGCGGCGGAGGGCGGGGGGCTGTGCGGGTGTCGCCGTGGGGCCAGCAGGGGGCGGTGTGGGGCGCGGCGGAGGGCGGGGAGGCTGTGGGGGTGTCGCTGTGGGGCGCGGCGGAGGGCGGGGGGGCTGTGGGGGTGTCGCTGTGGGGCCAGCAGGGGGCAGTGTGGGGCGGGGGTGGGGGTGTCGCTGTGGGGCGCGGCGGAGGGCGGGGGGGCTGTGGGGGGTGTCGCTGTGGGGCCAGCAGGGGGCGGTGTGGGGCGGGGGTGGGGGTGTCGCTGTGGGGCGCGGCAGAGGGCGGGGGGGCTGTGGAGGGTGTCGCTGGGGGGGCCAGCAGGGGGCGGTGTGGGGCGGGGGTGGGGGTGTCGCTGTGGGGCGCGGCGGAGGGCGGTGTGGGGCGGGGGTGGGGGTGTCGCTGTGGGGCGCGGCGGAGGGCGGGGGGGCTGTGGAGGGTGTCGCTGGGGGGCCAGCAGGGGGCGGTGTGGGGCGGGGGTGGGGGTGTCGCTGTGGGGTGCGGCGGACGGCGGTGTGGGGCGGGGGTGGGGGTGTCGCTGTGGGGCGCGGCGGAGGGCGGGGGGGCTGTGGGGGTGTCACTGTGGGGCGCGGCGGAGGGCGGAGGGCGGTGTGGGGCGGGGGTGGGGGTGTCGCTGTGGGGTGCGGCGGAGGGCGGGGGGGCTGTGGGGGTGTCGCTGTGGGGCGCGGCGGAGGGCGGGGGGGCTGTGGGGGGTGTCGCTGTGGGGCGCGGCGGAGGGCGGGGGGCTGTGGGGGTGTCGCTGTGGGGCCAGCAGGGGGCGCTGTGGGGCGCGGCGGAGGGCGGGGGGGCTGTGGGGGTGTCGCTGTGGGGCGCGGCGGAGGGCGGTGTGGGGCGGGGGTGGGGGTGTCGCTGTGGGGTGCGGCGGAGGGCAGTGTGGGGCGGGGGTGGGGGTGTCGCTGTGGGGTGTGGCGGAGGGCAGTGTGGGGCGGGGGTGGGGGTGTCGCTGTGGGGCGCGGCGGAGGGCGGGGGGGCTGTGGGGGGTGTCGCTGTGGGGCCAGCAGGGGGCGCTGTGGGGCGCGGCGGAGGGCGGGGGGGCTGTGGGGGTGTCGCTGTGGGGCGCGGCGGAGGGCGGTGTGGGGCGGGGGTGGGGGTGTCGCTGTGGGGCGCGGCGGAGGGCGGGGGGGCTGTGGGGGGTGTCGCTGTGGGGCCAGCAGGGGGCGCTGTGGGGCACGGCGGAGGGCGGGGGGGCTGTGGGGGTGTCGCTGTGGGGCCAGCAGGGGGCGCCGCAGTCTCAGTCTCGGGGTCCCCCCCAGGTGTTCCCCAGCGGGGCCCTGCGGCGGCTGCTGCGGCGGGTTCGGTTCCGAGACGCCTTCGTCCGGGCCCAGATCCAGCGGCACCAGGTGGGGGCGGGGCTGGGGGCTCCCCGGGGATGGAACTATGGGGGGGGGGCTGGGGGTTCTCCAGGTTGAGGGGTGTCCCTGGGATCGGGGTCTCTGGGGCTGGGGTGGGTTACACGGGGGGTATCCGGTGCAGGGTTTGGGGGTCGGGGAGGGGATCTCTGGGGCAGGGGGGCAGGGTCCCCGGTGCGGGGTTTGGGGGTCGGGGTGGGGGTCTCTGGGGCAGGGGTTTGGGTGTCGGGGTGGGGATCTCTGGGGCAGGGGGAGAGGGTCCCCGGTGCGGGGTTTGGGGGTCGGGGTGCGGGTCTCTGGGGCAGGGGGAGAGGGTCCCCGGGGCGGGGTTTGGGGGTCGGGGTGGGGGTCTCTGGGGCAGGGGTTTGGGGGTTGGGGTGGGGATCTCTGGGGCAGGGGGGCAGGGTCCCCGGTGCGGGGTGTGGGGGTGGGGGTCTCTGGGGCAGGGGGAGAGGGTCCCCAGGGCGGGGTTTGGGGGTCAGGGTGGGGGTCTCTGGGGCAGGGGGAGAGGGTCCCCGGGGCGGGGTTTGGGGGTCAGGGTGGGGGTCTCTGGGGCAGGGGGAGAGGGTGCCCGGGGCGGGGTTTGGGGGTCGGGGTGGGGGTCTCTGAGGCAGGGGTTTGGGGGTCGGGGTGGGGATCTCTGGGGCAGGGGGGCAGGGTCCCCGGTGCGGGGTTTGGGGGTGGGGGTCTCTGGGGCAGGGGGAGAGGGTCCCCGGGGTGGGGTTTGGGGGTCCCCATTCCTTCCCCTCACCCCTGCTTCCCCCCAGGAGTCGCTGCGCCCCGAGTGCGCCCGGGACATGGTGGATCACATGCTGCAGCTGCTGGGGGAGCGGCGGGGGGCTGGGGGGGACCCCGCGGCCGAGGGGGGCCTCACCCTGGAGCACGTGCACATGGCGCTCGTCGACCTCTTCATCGGGGGCACCGAGACCACGGCCGCCCTGCTCACCTGGGCTGTGGCCTTCCTGCTTCACCACCCCCAGGTGAGCCCCGAACCCCCAAACCCTTGTGCCCCCAAACCTCCCCTGTGCCCCCCCAAACCTCCCCTGTACCCCCAAACCTCCCCTGTGCCCCCCAAACCCCTGTACCCCCAAACCTCCCCGTACCCCCAGACCTCCCCATACCCCCAGACCTCCCCTGTGCCCCCAAACCTCCCTGACCCCCCAAACCCCTGTACCCCCAAACCTCCCTGTATCCCCAAACCCCCAACCCTCCCTGTACCCTGTAATCCCCCACGGCCGCCCTGCTCACCTGGGCTGTGGCCTTCCTCCTGCACCACCCCCAGGTGAGCCCCAAACCTCTGTACCCCCAAACCTCTGAGTACCCCTGTTGCGGATTGTGGGGGAGTTAGGGCCCTGCACCCCTCTTCCTGAGATTCACTGCGACTCTCAACCAGCCAGTAAAGCAGAAGGTTTATTTAAGGAGAGGAACACCGTCTCAAGCAGAGCGTGTAGGTACGACCAGACCCCCTCAATTAGGTCCCTCGGGGAGGTTCAGGGAGCTTAGACCCCAGCTTGGGGTTCCCTGCGTTGCACCACCCAGCCCCAACCGAAACTAAACCAAAACTCCTCCCGCTGCTTCTCTCCTTTGTTCAGTCTCCCGGGCAGAAGGTGTTAATTCTCCCCACCCCCGTTCCTGGCTCAGGTTACAGCTCAGGTAGCTTCCTTCAAGGGAAGTCCCCCATCCCCACTGCAACCCCCCTGCAACATTCCCAGGTCAAATCTGCCCTGCTCCCTGCTCCGTCACATCTCTCCCCCCTTCGAGACTGAACTGAGCGGGGTCACTCTGCCCAGTGACCTGGGGAAGTTCAGGGCTCCCTCTCCGGGACAACGCGTCCGCTATCAGGTTGTCACGTCCCTTCACATGGACCACGTCCATGTCATAATCCTGCAGGAGCAGGCTCCACTCAGGAGCTTGGCGTTGGCTCCTTTCATCTGGTGCAGCCAGGTCAGGGGAGAGTGGTCGGTGTGCACGGTGAAGTGACGCCCAAAGAGATATGGCTCTAGTTTCTTGAGGGCCCACACCATGGCCAGGCATTCCTTCTCGATGGCCGCGTAGTTCTGCTCCCGGGGTAGCAACTTCTTGCTCAGGTACACGATGGGGTGTCTCTCCCCCTTTTCATCCTCCTGCATTAACACCGCCCCCAATCCTGTGTCTGAGGCATCGGTGAACACCATAAAGGGCTTGTCAAAGTCTGGGTTTGCCAGAACTGGGCCACTGACCAGAGCCTCCTTCAGCGCCCGGAGAGCCTCCTGGCACTCCTCGGTCCAGACCACTTTGTCTGGCTTCCCCTTCTTGCACAGCTCAGTGATGGGGGCGGCTATGGCGCTAAAGTGGGGCACGAACCTCCGATAGTACCCTGCCATCCCAATAAAGGCTTGGACCTGCTTTTTGGTTTGAGGAGCGGGCCAGTCTCTGATCACCTCCACTTTGGCTGGTTCCGGCTTTAGGCAGCCGCTTCCCACCCGGTGGCCTAGGTAGGATACCTCAGCCATCCCCACCTTGCACTTCTCCGGTTTTACGGTCAGCCCAGCCTTCTGGAGTCGGTCCAGCACTTGTCTAACCTGGGATATGTGGTCCTCCCAGGTCTGGCTAAAGACACAGATGTCATCGATATACGCCACGGCAAAACTCTCCATCCCCCTCAGTAGCTGATCCACCAGGCGCTGGAAGGTGGCCGGCGCTCCCTTGAGGCCGAAGGGCAGGGTCAGGAACTCATAGAGCCCCAGAGGGGTGACAAAGGCCGATTTCAGCCTGGCATCTGCATCCAGCGGCACTTGCCAATAGCCCTTTGTAAGATCCATGGTGGTAAGGTACCGAGCACCTCCCAGCTTGTCTAGGAGCTCGTCCGGCCTGGGCATGGGGTAGGCATCGGCCACAGTGATGGCATTGAGCTTCCGATAGTCCACACAGAACCGGATCGACCCGTCCTTTTTGGGGACCAGCACCACCGGCGAGGCCCAAGGGCTGGAAGACGGCTGGATCACCCCCAAAGCCAGCATGTCATTGACCTCTCTTTCCAGGTCCTGAGCAGTTTTCCCTGTGGCTCGGAAGGGGGAGCATTTTATAGGCGGGTGCGATCCTGTCTGCACCCGGTGGACAGTCAGATTAGTGCGTCCAGGCTGGTTGGAAAACAGCTGCTGGTACAGATGTAGCACCCCTCCGATCTCAGCTCGCTGGGCAGGGGTTAGCCGATCAGAGAGGGGAATTGCTTCCAGGGGGAAGCCAACTCTTGTCCCAGGGAATAGATCTACTAAAGGGTCATCTCCCTGCCCCTCCCAATGTCCTCACACGGCCAACACCATATTCCCCCTGTCATAATATGGCTTCATCATATTCACATGGTACACCCGGTGGTGGTGTGCCCGGTTCGACAGCTCCACCACATAGTTTACCTCGTTTAGTTGCTTGACAACCTTGAAGGGCCCTTCCCAGGCGGCCTGGAGTTTGTTTTTCCTCACGGGGATGAGGACCATCACCTGATCCCCAGTGGCGAAGGTGCGGGCCCGTGCTGTGCGGTCATACCAGACCTTCTGCTTCCTCTGGGCCCTGGCCAGATTCTCCCTGGCCAGGCCCATGAGCTCGGCAAGTCGTTCCCGGAAGGTCAGGACATACTCCACCACCGACTCTCCGTCAGGAGTGGCCTTCCCCTCCCATTCGTCTCTCATCAGGTCCAGGGGCTCCCTTACCCGCCTTCCATATAGCAGTTCGAAAGGCGAAAACCCGGTAGACTCCTGGGGCACCTCCCTGTACGCAAACAGCAGGTGAGGTAAGTACTTGTCCCAGATCATAATTCAAAATGATCTGGACAAATTGGAGAAATGGTCTGAGTTAAACAGGATGAAGTTTAACAAAGACAAATGCAAAGTGCTCCACTTAGGAAGGAAAAATCAATTTCACACATACAGAATGGGAAAAGACTGTCTAGGAAGGAGTACGGCAGAAAGGGATCTAGGGGTTATAGTGGACCACAAGCTAAATATGAGTCAACAGTGTGATGCTGTTGCAAAAAAAGCAAACATGATTCTGGGATGCATTAACAGGTGTGTTGTGAGCAAGACACGAGAAGTCATTCTTCCGCTCTACTCTGCTCTGGTTAGGCCTCAGCTGGAGTATTGTGTCCAGTTCTGGGCGCCGCATTTTAAAAAAGATGTGGAGAAACTGGAAAGGGTCCAAAGAAGAGCAACAAGAATGATTAAAGGTCTTGAGAACATGACCTATGAAGGAAGGCTGAAAGAATTGGGTTTGTTTAGTTTGGAAAAGAGAAGACTGAGAGGGGACATGATAGCAGTTTTCAGGTATCTAAAAGGGTGTCATAAGGAGGAGGGAGAGAACTTGTTCACCTTAGCCTCTAAGGATAGAACCAGAAGCAATGGGTTTAAACTGCAGCAAGGGAGGTCTAGATTGGACATTAGGAAAAAGTTCCTAACTGTCAGGGTGGTTAAACACTGGAACAAATTGCCTAGGGAGGTTGTGGAATCTCCGTCTCTGGAGATATTTAAGAGTAGGTTAGATAAATGTCTATTTGGGATGGTCTAGGCAGTATTTGGTCCTGCCATGCGGGCAGGGGACTGGACTCGATGACCTCTCGAGGTCCCTTCCAGTCCTAGAATCTATGAATGAATCAGTCCTGCGGGTGCTGATTCATAAATGTTTTCAGCATCATTTTTAGCGTCCCATTGAACCTCTCCACCAGCCCGTTGGATTGGGGGTGATATGCTGAGGCCCAGTTGTGCCGGACCCCACATCTCTCCCACAAGCACCGGAGTAGGGCCGACATGAAGTTGGACCCTTGGTCCGTCAAGACTTCCTTGGGGAACCCCACTCGGCTGAAAATGGTCAGCAGCGCATCCGCCACAGTGTCTGCTTCAATGGACGATAAGGGCACTGCCTCGGGGTAGCGGGTGGCGAAATCGACCACCACCAGGATGTATTTCTTCCCAGACCGGGTCGTCTTGCTGAGAGGTCCCACTATGTCCATGGCCACCTTCTGGAAAGGCTCCTCTATGATGGGCAAAGGTCTCAATGCTGCCTTCCCCTTGTCCCGGGCCTTCCCCACCCTCTGGCAGGGGTCACAGGATCGGCAGTACTGCCGGACGTTGGTGAAGACCCCGGGCCAGTAAAAGTTCTGTAGCAGCCTCTGCCTGGTGCGCCGGATCCCCTGGTGCCCTGCGAGAGGGATGTCATGGGCCAGGTACAGTAGCTTGTGGCGAAACTTCTGGGGAACCACCAGCTGCCTCCTGATCCCCCACGACTCCACTTCCCCTGGGGGAGCCCACTCTCGGTACAGGAACCCCTTCTCCCACAGGAACCTCTCCTTGCATCCTCTCCTCATGGTCTGTACCACACTGAGGTCAGCCAGGCCCCTTAGCTTCCGCAGGGAGGGGTCCTTCTGCAACTTGGCCTGGAACTCGGCGGCTGGGGAAGGGATGGGGACCTGCTCCCTCTCGTCGGCTGGGTCGGAAGCCCCAGCCACCCCGCGGCCTGTCCTTGGGTGTTCCCTCCCCACCCGGGAAGGGTTCGGTGCCTCCGGTGGGACATCCTTCCCAAGGTCAGGGCGTAGTGCCCCTCGCCGGCTCTGGCTACGGGTCACGACTAAGGCGGTCTGGGGGCTGCTTGGCCAGTCCTCTAGGTCCCCCCCCATCAACACCTCAGTGGGCAAATGGTGGTGCACTCCCACGTCCTTGGGGCCCTCCTTGGCCCCCCATTTCAGGTGTACCCTCGCTACGGGAACCTTGAATGGGGTCCCGCCCACCCCGGTCAGGGTCAGGAAGGTGTTGGGCACCACCCGATCTGGGGCCACCACCTCGGGCCGGGCCAGTGTCACCTCTGCGCCCGTGTCCCAGTATCCATAAACTTTCTTCCCATCCACCTCCAGGGGAACAAGGCACTCGCTCCGCAGGGACAGCCCCGCGCCAACCCTGTAAACGGAGAACTTTGAATCCGGAGCATCTGGCCCCCCAGAGAAGCTGGCCGGGGGCCCTTCTCTCTCTTGAGCAGTTGATAAGCTGCCAGCCCCTCTTGCGTGGGAAGCCTGCCCCTCGTCCGTCTGGGCCTCTACCAAGTTAACCCGGTGCGGGTTCGGTCTGCTCAGTCTGTCCTTGAGCTTGGGGCACTGGGCCCGAACGTGGCCTCTTCGGCCGCAGTAATAGCAGCTCAGGTCCCGTGGGTCCCCTCGAGCCGGTCGGTTGTCCCTGATGCTGGGCCTTCCCCGTGGGAGGGGATTCCCCATATTCCCACTTTGGGAGGTCCCAGGGTGACTCTCTCTCTGTATCGCGGCGGGCCTGTTCCTTTGGGGCTCCTCCCTGCCACCCCCTGACCGGCTCTTTACAAACTCATCAGCCAGCTGCCCGGCGTGTCGCGGGTTCTCTGGCTTTCTGTCCACCAACCACAGCCTCAGGTCGGATGGGCACCGCTCATACAGTTGCTCCAGTACCAGCAGTTTAATCAGGTCCTCCTTCGTCTGGGCCCCACCAGCCCACTTGCTGGCGTATCTTTCCATGCGGACGGCTAGTTGCAGATATGAGATCTCAGGGGTTTTATCTTGACTCCGGAACCTTTCCCGGTACATCTCAGGAGTCAGCCCAAACTCTCGTAGCAGGGCCCTTTTGAATAGTTCGTAGTCCCCTTTCTCTGCCTCTCCCAGTTGGCGGTACAATGCCACGGATTTGGGGTCCAGTAAGGGGGTAAGGACCCGGAGTCTGTCCGCGGGATCCACCCGGTGCAGCTCGCAGGCCGTCTCAAAGGCCTCCAGGAAGTCATCCATGTCCTCCCCCTCCTTGCGTGGGGCCAGGATGCACTTATCAAAGCTCCATGCAGTCCTGGGTCCCCCCTCACTCACCGCAGCCGGGGGTTCGCTGCCCTTCAATCTCGCCAGTTCCAGTTCACGCTGATGCTGTCTCTCATTCTCCTCCCGTTCATGCTGTCTCTGTCTCTCTTCACGCTGATGCTGTCTCTCTTTCTCCTCCCGTTCATGCTGACGCTGTCTCTCTTCATGCTGTCTCTGTTGTTCACGATCCTCCAGCTCTCTCAGTTTTAGCTCTTTCTCCCATTCCAGCCAATTCCGCTCCCCGGATGCCGAACGTCGCAGGGAGGATCCTCTGCTGGCCGGCGGGCTTCGCCGGGAGGACCCCCTGCTGGCCGGGGGGGTCACGGCGCCCTCGGTATTTGCTGGGCTCCTCCCCACCCTTCCCCTAGGCATAGGAAGGAGGGGTCTCGGGAAGCCCTCATAGTAGTCAAGGAAAACCAAACAATGGTAGGTAAATCGTATAATGGCTGACAGGGGTCAGGCTGGTGACTCTTGCCTATATGCTCGGGGTCTGACTGATTGCCATTTTTGGGGTCGGGAAGGAATTTTCCTCCAGGGCAGATTGGCCGAGCCTCTGGAGGTTTTTCGCCTTCCTCCGCAGCATGGGGCAGGGATCTCTAGCAGGAGGGTCTCTGCCGATTGAAGTCACCTAAAACAGGATTGGGGACTTCAACAGCAGAGTCCAGGGAAGGGGTAGGGACGGTTTTATGGCCTGCAGCATGCAGGGGGTCAGACTAGATGATCATAATGGTCCCTTCTGACCTTAAAGTCTATGAGTCTATGAGTCTATGAGCCGGCTGACCACTCCCAGCTGGGACAGACACTGGTGCCTGCGCTGCATTTGCCAGGCTGCTTCCCTGAGACACAGGGATCAGTTCATTCGCGCGATCTTCTGCCTCCAGCTGGGCAATGAGCTGTTCTTTGGTGAGCCTCCCAATGCGCAGCCGCCTCTGCTTGCACAGCTCCACCAGGTCGCTCTTAAGCCG
Organism: Malaclemys terrapin pileata; assembly: GCF_027887155.1. Classification (NCBI taxonomy): domain Eukaryota; kingdom Metazoa; phylum Chordata; order Testudines; family Emydidae; genus Malaclemys; species Malaclemys terrapin. The sequence continues at coordinate 107,956,512 of NC_071509.1, read as the reverse complement.
CTTGGCATACATCTTCCTGCTGGCCACTCACCGGCCTGTGTGCTCACAGCTCCCCACAGTTCCCAGGGGGACCCCTAGTGTGCCAGCCCTTCTCGAGGTCACCACCTCTCTGCCAGGGTCGAGCTGCAGACTCCTCCGCCCCTGGGACCACTCGCTGCGATCCCCCCGGGGGACCCTGTTACTGCAAAAGTCCTTCTCGCTGGTCACACACTCCCAGGGGTAATAACCATCTCCCTCTCACTCTTCAGCACGCCTGGTCCCCGTCAATCCCCCTTCGTTTTACTGCTCCCCAGTCACTTACTGCAGGAAGCGCCGTCCACGGGGTGCAGTAGATCCCGCCGCTGCCACCAGTTGTTGCGGATTGTGGGGGAGTTAGGGCCCTGCACCCCTCCTCCCGAGATTCACTGCGACTCTCAACCAGCCAGTAAAGCAGAAGGTTTATTTAAGGACAGGAACACAGTCTCAAGCAGAGCGTGTAGGTACGACCAGACCCCCTCAATTAGGTCCCTCTGGGAGGTTCAGGGAGCTTAGACCCCAGCTTGGGGTTCCCTGCGTTGCACCACCCCGCCCAAAACTGAAACTAAACTCCTAACTCCTCCCGCTGCTCCTCTCCTTTGTCCAGTCTCCCGGGCAGAAGGTGTTAATTCTCCCCACCCCCGTTCCTGGCTCAGGTTACAGCTCAGGTAGCTTCCTTCAAGGGAAGTCCCACATCCCCACTGCAACCCCCCTGCAACATTCCCAGGTCAAATCTGCCCTGCTCCCTGCTCCGTCACAACCCCCAATCCCCCACCATAGGCTCCGATCTCCTCCCGCCCCATCACTGCCCTGCTTGTTGGGGGGTGGGCGAGGGCGCTAAGTGGTTGGGGGGGCTGGTGTCTTGGGGGGGAGTTCGGGGGGGATCTCTGTGGGTGACCTTACCCAAGTCCTGTCTCTCCTTGCCTCAGTTTCCCCATTTGTACAGCAGGCAGGATTCTCCTGCCCCCGCCCCCCATAAAGCACTGGGCGATCCCTGATAAGGACGGGGGGGGGGGTCAGTGTCCATGGGGGGCACTATGGGGGTCAGTGTCCATGGGGTCCCCCCACAGGTCCAGGACGGGATCCACGCGGAGCTGCATCGGGTGCTGGGCCCCGAGCGCCCCCCCAGCTATGGGGACCGGGACCGGCTGCCCCTGCTCAGTGCCACCATCTCCGAGACGCTGCGTCTGCGCCCCGTGGCGCCCCTCGCCCTGCCCCACAGCACCACGCGGGACACCAGGTACCCCTCCCCCGCCCTGCCCCACGGCCCCCATCCCCCGCCCTGCCCCTCGCCCTGCCCCACAGCACCACGCGGGACACCAGGTACCCCTCCCCCGCCCTGCCCCACGGCCCCCCAGCCCCCGCCCTGCCCCACAGCACCACGTGGGACACCAGGTACCCCTCCCCGGCCCTGCCCCATGGCCCCCACCCCCCCGCCCTGCCCCACAGCACCACGCGGGACACCAGGTACCCCTCCCCCGCCCTGCCCCACGGCCCCCATCCCCCGCCCTGCCCCTCGCCCTGCCCCACAGCACCACGCGGGACACCAGGTACCCCTCCCCCACCCTGCCCCACGGCCCCCAACCCCCGCCCTGCCCCACAGCACCACGCGGGACACCAGTTACCCCTCCCCCGCCCTGCCCCACGGCCCCCATCCCCCGCCCTGCCCCTCGCCCTGCCCCACAGCACCATGCGGGACACCAGGTACCCCTCCCCCGCCCTGCCCCACGGCCCCCATCCCCCACTCTGTCCCCATTCCTTGCCCTGCCCCACAGCACCACGCGGGACACCAGGTACCCCTCCCCCGTCTGACACCCCCCCCCCCGTCTCTGCAGCCTCTTGGGCTTCACCATCCCCAAGGGCACGACCGTGATCCCCAACCTCTTCGCCGCCCACCACGACGAGGGCACCTGGAGCCGCCCGCTGGAGTTCAGGCCAGGTACTGCCCCCCACCCCTGTGGGTCCCCGCACCCCCCGGCCCCTCCCCCAGCTATGGGGCTGGGCGCTGATCCGCCCCCTGGAGTTCAGGCCAGGTACTGCCCCCCACCCCTGCGGGTCCCCGTGCCCCCCCGGCCCCTCCCCCAGCTATGGGGCTGGGTGCTGATCCGCCCCCTGGAGTTCAGGCCAGGTACTGCCCCCCACCCCTGCGGGTCCCCGCGCCCCCCCCCCCAGCTATGGGGCTGGGTGCTGAGCCACCCCCTGGATGCCTGGGTCCCCAGTTCTCATGGGGGGCTGGGGGCTGACACCCCCGTCCCGGATGCCTGGATCCTCGTCTTTCATTGGGGCTGGGGGCTGACCTCCCCCCACAACCTGGGTCTCCAACTCTCTCATGGGGGTGGGGGCTCCTGCCCGGACGCCTGGGTCCCGGCCGACGCCTCTCTCCAATCCCGCAGAGCGGTTCCTGGAGGCGGACGACCCCCGGCTGGCCCAGCGCAACCTGCTGCCCTTCAGCTGTGGGGCCCGGGCCTGCCTGGGGGAGACCCTGGCCCGGGCCGAGATCTTTGTCTTCCTCGGGCACGTCCTGCGCGAGTTCCGGCTGGAGCCACCTGCGCCCGGCGCCCTCCCGGCCCTGCGGGGCGTGTACGGCACCGTGATGCGGTGCCCCCCCTTCCGCGTCCGCTTCCTACCCCGGGGCCCCCCCATAGTCCCCCTGAGCCCCCCCGTGACCCCATAGTGCCCTTCCGTGTCCGCTTCCTGCCCTGGGGGCCCCCCATAGTCCCCCTGAGCCCCTAGTGCCCCCATAGCCCCCCCAGTGCCCTTCAGTGTCCGCTTCCTGCCCTGGGGCCCCCCCATAGTCCCTAGTGACCCCATAGCCCCCCCAGTGCCCTTCCATGTCCTCTTCCTGCCCTGGGCCCCCCCATAGTCCCTAGTGACCCCATAGCCCCCCCAGTGCCCTTCCATGTCCTCTTCCTGCCCTGGGGCCCCCCATAGCCCTTAGTGACCCCATAGCCCCCCCAGTGCCCTTCCATGTCCTCTTCCTGCCCTGGGCCCCCCCATAGTCCCTAGTGACCCCATAGCCCCCCCAGTGCCCTTCCATGTCCGCTTGGTGCCCTGGGGCCCCCCATAGCCCTTAGTGACCCCATAGCCCCCCCAGTGCCCTTCCATGTCCTCTTCCTGCCCTGGGGCCCCCTATAGCCCCTAGTGACCCCATAGCCCCCCCTTCCTGAGACCCCCCCCGCCACCCCTGCTGAGACTCCTGCGACTCCCTGTCGCTCCAAGCAGCGCCCTGTACCCCCGTATCCGTCACGTCTCACACCCAGCACCCGGGAGCTGCTGAGACCCGCTGGCCTGGGCAGCGTTGGGGTGCAGGGAGTTATGGGGGGGTCACTGGGGCCGGCGAGTGGGGGAGCTGGAATCCGGGATTTGCAATTCCCTGACGCTGCCCAAGCCCCACGCGCCGGGGCTGCTCTGTGACCCGGGTGCACACGGCCACGCGGGGGATCGCCCGGCCCCGGGACCCAGCAACGCCCAGAGGGACGTCTGGGCAAGTGTCGTAGGCACAGGGACCGAGGGCAGAAACTCGGGGACGGGGCCCCCTGCTCTGGCCTTTCTGCTCCCCCAGCCCCGCGGGAAGCAACCCGGACGCTGGGAAGACAGAGCCGCACACGGAGGAGACTGGTCCTAGGCTGCAGCGAGCGGCCCGGGCGCTACGAACTGTCGCCTCCCGCGGGGGAGAAACCCGCTGAGCCGAACCCCGGCTGGCGGGAGGAGGGGTCGGATTCAGCCTGTGGCTCCCCCGTAACGAGCTCGGCCCCCGGTGCCACCCCCGGCTGAGCCCGGCCTGGCGAGCTCGGGAGTTAAACCTCTGTTCTGCTGTCCCGCGACCAGGGGGTTTGCTCGGGGATCTCGGCTCCCATACAAAGGCTGGGCCGTGTCCTCCCCACAGCGAGGGGGGCGGGCGGGTAATGAACTCACGCTGGGCAGGCTCGGGGGGCAAGGCCGGGGCCTGGCTCTGGGTGTGAATCGGGAGCGGCTGGAGCCGGGTGTGGGGCTCCCCGTGGGGCTGAGTGGTCACAGCACCCGGAGGGGTTTGCTGCAGGTCACTGGCTTGGCTCTGGGAGAGACGGCCCAGGCTGGGGAGTGAAGGGGGCCCAGCGGTGCCACGGTCCCAGGCTGCACCCCGGGGATCCCCCCACAGCCCCAAACCCCCTAGTGACCCCGTAACTCCCAGCGACTTCCCCACCACCCCAACCACCATCCCCCCAGTGACCCTCTTGCCACCCTGAACCCCCCACCGAACCACCACTAGCCCCCATTATAGCCCCATCCACTCTGTACCCCAGGGACCCCCTGAAGCCCCTCATATTCCCCACCCCCCACACACTCCTGCATCCCTCCAGGCCATGGGGAGCGCCTCCGTCCTCCCCCACCCCTCACCCATCCCCCGCCCCAACAGTTTCTCACGCGCTGGGTTTTTTTGGGAACATTTTCAGCTGTTTTTTTATATATAAACTATATTGCTCAATAGACTCTGTACAGCCCCCTGCAAACCCCCTTAACTCTGCCCTCCCCAGATTTCCCCGCAAACCCCCTTAACTCTGCCCCCCAGCGTCCTCGCCCGTCCAGGCTGTTTCAATCAGAATAAAGGTGCTTTGGGTCCATCCGTCTCCGTCGCTCCACCGGGGATGGGGTCACCGCTCGCTCCCCTGCCTCCCCACAGGCCCTCCGCTCAGGGAGGTGACAGGGGAGCCCCAGAGGAGCTGGGGGTCAGGACTCCTGGGTTCCATCTGCCCCCCCCCAGGCTGGACTGGGGTGCCCCCTTCAGCCTGGGCCTGCTGCACTGTGGGGAGCAGGGACCCCCCAGGGGTGTGTGGGAGGGGCTAGGTGAGCTGGGGGGTGGGGAGGGAATTAAGTATTGGGGGCTCTGGGAGGAAGGGGGGTGTCATGGGGGGAGGGGTGGGTGGAAGGGCCCTGTGGGGGGGGGTCTCCTCATGACGCCCCGGCTCTCCCTGGTGGCGCCCGGCAGTGCTGCGGTCTCGCTTGCTCTCTCTCCCTCTCGCGTCTGTCTATCCGTCCGTCCGCATCAGCCCCGCCGCGGCCGCAGCTTCATCTCGGTGAAGGGGATGGAGAACTCGAAGCCTTTCCAGTTAAACCAGTTCACGCCCTGGGGGGGGGGCAGAAATGGGGGGTGAGAGACCCCCCCCAGCAACTTCTGTAATAGTGCTAGGCGCAATCTGTGACTCAGTTTCCCCACTGCCTTGGATTTGCTGGATGGGAAGGAGTTAATTTCCTCCCCGGGGATGGGCCAACCCAGGAGTCCTGGCTCCCAGTCCCCCCCCCTGCTTTCCCCACCAGGGCCCCCTGCCCCCAGCCCAGGGAGAGAACCCAGGCGTCCTGCCCTCCCCCCCAGCCGGGAGAGAACCCAGGCGTCCTGCCCTCCCCCCCAGCCGGGAGAGAACCCAGGCGTCCTGCCCTCCCCCCCAGCCGGGAGAGAACCCAGGCGTCCTGCCCCCCCCCCCCAACCGGGAGAGAACCCAGGCGTCCTGCCCTCCCCCCCAGCCGGGAGAGAACCCAGGCGTCCTGCCCCCCCCCCCCCCCCAGCCGGGAGAGAACCCAGGCGTCCTGCCCCCCCCCCCCCAGCCGGGAGAGAACCCAGGCGTCCTGCCCCCCCCCCCCCAGCCGGGAGAGAACCCAGGCGTCCTGCCCCCCGCCCCCCAGCCGGGAGAGAACCCAGGCGTCCTGCCCCCCCCCCCAGCCGGGAGAGAACCCAGGCGTCCTGCCCCCCCCCCCCCCAGCCGGGAGAGAACCCAGGCGTCCTGCCCCCCCCCCCCCCCAGCCGGGAGAGAACCCAGGCGTCCGGGCGGGCCGTACCTGGTGGTCCCGCCGGCTGCCGTACAGCCCGTTGAGGTTGGCGTAGTGGCAGTTGTGGTACCACCAGGCCCCGCGGTAGGACACCGCGCAAGGGATCAGCAGCCGGTTCGGGTCCCGGTCCCGCGTCGAGAAGACGCTGCCCGAGTGGTAGCTCAGCGCGTCGCCTGGGGGGAACAGGGGGTTAGGGGGACATGGGGGGGACAGCACCCCTCCCCCATCCCCCCCAGGACACAGACACCCCATCCACTGAACCCCCCAAACATAGCAACCCCCCACTGTGCCCTCAGACCCCACCCATCCCCCGGGACATGGACCCCCTGACATAGCAGCCCCCCGTTGTCCCCCATCCATCCCCCTGTGGCCCCCACAGCCCCTCGTCCTCTGCCCCCCAGCCAGCACCCCCATCTCCACCCCCACCTCCCTTTCGCTCTCCGTCTGCCCCCCCCCCCGGCCGCCCTGCGCCCCTCACCGGCCGTGCCGCGGTAGCTGCCCAGGTGCAGGCGGTAATACTCGCTGGGGGGGTCCACCCGGAACCGCTGGTACTGGGCGAACACGGCCTCCGCGCCGGCCCGGAGATCCACCCGCAGCTCCTGCTCCCCCGCCGCCGTCAGCTGGTGCAGGGCGTCGTTACCTGGGGGCAGGACGCCTGGGTTCTTCCCCAGCTCTGCGGGGGAGTGGGGGCTGGGGGATCGCAGGGCAGCCCGGGACGCCTGGGTTCTCTCCCTGCTCCGCCAGGGGAGGGGGTGGGGGGGACAGCCCGGACTCTTGGGTTCTTTCCCAGCTCGGGGAGGGGAGTGGGGGTTGGTGGGTTAGAGCAGGGGGTGAGGCTGGGAACCAGGACTCCTGGCTTCTCTCCCTGGCTCTGGGAGGGGAGTGGGGGCTAGTGGTAAGAGCGGGGGGGGGCTGGAAGCCAGGACTCCTGGGTTCTCTCCCCAGCTCTGGGAGGGGAGGGGGCTGGTGGGTCAGAGCAGGGGGGGCTGGGAGCCAGGACTCCTGGGTTCTCTCCCTGGCTCTGCAGGGGGAGGGGGTCTGGGGATGGCAGGGCCGCCCAGGACGCCTGGGTTCTCTCACTCACCCAGCCAGAACTCCTGGGACCGGTTCCCGAAGCCCTGGGCGTAGTCTTGCCAGTCGCGCCAGAAATCCGTCTTGCCATTCATGCGACGCTGGAAGACCTGGGGGAGTTGGGGGGGGGTCAGAGACAGACCCTCGGCCCCGCTGCCCCCTGGGGCAGGTTCCCCCCCGCCCTGCCCGGCCGCGCTGCCCCAGCCCCACACTCACCAGCCAGCCGCCCCCGTCGGTCTCCATGTCGCAGTACACCTGCAGGGGGCGCTGCCTGTCGCCCCCCAGGTAGATGGTCACCTCGCGGGAGGGGCCCGGCCCGTTCAGCTGCTCCTCGGCGCAGTCCCGGGGGAAGGGGTAGGTCAGCCAGACTGCCAGGAGAGGAGAGGAGGGCATGGAACCCAGGAGTCCGGGATCCCAGCCCCACCCCCTCCAACCACGAGCCCCCCCTCCCCTCCCCTCCCCGAGCCAGGAGAGAGCCCAGGAGTCCTGGCTCCCAGCCCCCCCCCCCCGCTCCAACCACCAGCCCCCCCTCCCCTCTCAGAGCTGGGGAGAGAACCCAGGAGTTCTGGCTCCCAGCCCCCCTGCTCTGACCCACCAGCCCCCCCTCCCCTCTCAGAGCTGGGGAGAGAACCCAGGAGTTCTGGCTCCCAGCCCCCCTGCTCTGACCCACCAGCCCCCCCTCCCCTCCCAGAGCTGGGGAGAGAACCCAGGAGTTCTGGCTCCCAGCCCCCCTGCTCTAACCCACCAGCCCCCACTCCCCTCCCAGAGCTTGGGAGAGAACCCAGGAGTTCTGGCTCCCAGCCCCCCCTGCTCTAACCCACCATCCCCCACTGCCCTCCCAGAGCCAGGAGAGAACCCAGGAGTCCTGGCTCCCTGCCCCCCTGCTCTAACCCACCATCCCCCACTCCCCTCCCAGAGCTTGGGAGAGAACCCAGGAGTCCTGGCTCCCAGCCCCCCCTGCTCTAACCCACCAGCCCCCACTCATCTCCCAGAGCCGGGGAGAGAACCCAGGAGTCCTGGCTCCCAGCCCCCCCTGCTCTAACCCACCAGCCCCCACTGCCCTCCCAGAGCCAGGAGAGAACCCAGGAGTCCTGGCTCCCTACCCCCCTGCTCTAACCCAGCAGCCCCCACTCCCCTCCCAGAGCTGGGGAGAGAACCCAGGAGTCCTGGCTCCCAGCCCCCGCTCCTTCAACCACCAGCCCCCACTACCCTCCCCGAGCTGGGAGAGAACCCAGGAGTCCGGGATCCCAGCCCCCCCCCCTCCAACGACGAGCCCCCACTCCCCTCCCCGAGCCAGGAGAGAGCCCAGGAGTCCCGGCTCCCAGCCCCCCCCCCCCGGCTCCAACCACCAGCCCCCCTCCCCTCTCAGAGGTGGGGGGAGAACCCAGGAGTCCTGGCTCCCAGCCCCCCCCCGAGCCAGGCTAGAACCCCGGCGTCCTGCGGCTCACCGGTGTTGAAGGAGGTGGCGATGGGGGTGCTGGGGCGGCCCCCCCGGATCGCCTGCACCCGGACCTGGTAGCGGCTGGACGGAGTCAGGTTACTCAGCTGGTGGGAGGCGGCGTCCGAGCCCAGGGGGATCTCCTGGGGGGAGAGGGAGTGAGTGGGGGGGGAGCAGCCATGGGGCTGTGGGAGGAGTCTGGGGGGGGGGACTTCTGGCTCCACAGACGGGGATGTGGGGGGAGCGGGGGGGAGGGCAGAGAGTGAGGAGGGGCATTGGGGGGGCTGAGTAGGTGGGGTGGGAGGGGGAGGTGTTGTAATGGGGGCTGGGGGGTGTAGGGACTGGGGGCGGGGGTGGGGTTGGGGGGAGCAGGGCTGAAGGGGGGCTGGGCAGGAGGATATGGGGGAGAGGCTGGGGGGATGGGGGAGATGTTGTAATGGGGGCTGGGGGGTATAGGGGATGGGGGGATGTAGGGGCTGGGGGCGGGGTTGTGGGGAGCAGGGCTGGGGGGCTGGGCAGGAGGATACAGGGGAGGGGCTGGGGGGATGGGGGATGGAGGTCTGGGACAGGGGGGTGTAGGGACTGGGGGCGGGGGTGGGGTTGGGGGGAGCAGGGCTGAAGGGGGGCTGGGCAGGAGGATATGGGGGAGAGGCTGGGGGAATGGGGGAGATGTTGTAATGGGGGCTGGGGGGTGTAGGGGGTGGGGGGATGTAGGGGCTGGGGGCGGGGTTGTGGGGAGCAGGGCTGGGGGGCTGGGCAGGAGGATACGGGGGAGGGGCTGGGGGGCTGGGGGAGATGTAATGGGGGCTGGGGGGCTGGGACAGGGGGATGTAGGGGCTGGAGGTGGGGTTGGGGGGAGCAGGGCTGGGCAGGAGGATACGAGGGGGCTCTGGGGGGTCCCCGGTACCTGCGTTTGGCCGGCAGGCGTCTCGTAGCTCAGCAGGTAGCCGGCGGGGGGGACGCGGGGGGGAGTCCAGGAGAGCCGGGCGCTGCGGGGGGTCACCTCGGTGGCTTGCAGGTCCCGGGGGGCGTCCAGCCCTGGGGGAGGGGAGAGTGAAACAGAGACCCCCCCTGACCTCCCCCCTGCCCCATTCCCCTCCCCCCCGTCGCTCCCTCTCCCTCCCCCCTCTGCTTCCCCAACCCTCCCTGTGATCCCCTCCCCCTGCCGCCCCCCACTCCTTCCTCCCCCACTGCTTCCCCAACACCTCCCCCTGCCGCCCCCCACTCCTTCCTCCCCCCTCCCTCCACTACTTCCCCAACCCCTCCCCATGACCCCCTCCCCCTGCCGCCCCCACTCCTTCCTCCCCCTCCCTCCACTGCTTCCCCCACCCCTCCCCGTGACCCCCACCTCCTGCTGCCCCCACTCCTTCCTCCCCCCTCCCCCACTGCTTCCCCCACCCCTCCGTGACCCCCCTCCCCCTGCCGCCCCCACTCCTTCCTCCCCCCTCCCTCCACTGCTTCCCCCACCCCTCCCCGTGACCCCCACCTCCTGCTGCCCCCACTCCTTCCTCCCCCCCGACCTCCCTCCTCCCCCATCCCCTTATCCCTGCCCCCCGTACCGGTGGTGAAGGTGGCGCTGACGGGGGAGCTGCGGTTGCCCCCCGTCACCCCGTGGACGCTGACCAGATACTCGGTGTCGAGCCGCAGCCCGGACAGGGGGTGTTCGGCCCGGTCCCCGGGGAGCCGCAGCGTCACAGCGGGACCTGGGGGGAGAGCTGGGGTGAGGGGGGGCCGGGCTGAGCTGCCCCCCCGCGATGATGAGGTCGTGGGGGTGCCGGGGGGAGCCCAAAGGAGCCGGGCTGGGCGATGGGGGACCGGGCTGCAGGGACCCGACAGCCCAGCGCCCCGGAGACACCCGTGCCGGCCGCCCGGACCCAGGGCAGGCGGGTGAAGGACCCCAGGGACCCGGGTGCCAGGGGCGGAGCCACCCGCCGGGGGAGGGGAGTGACACCCTGCCCCCGCACTCACCCTGGGGGGGCCCGTAGCTCAGCTCGTAGCTCTGGACGGGGGCCCGGGGCGGGCGCCAGCGCAGCAGGGCCGAGGTGTCGGCGACGTTGACGGCGCGCAGGTCCGAGGGGCCGTCGGGGACTGCGGAGAGAGTGCAGCGCGTCAGGGAGAGCAGCCCCCGCGAAGGGGACCCAGGCGTCCGGACGGCGGGGGGGGGGGGAGGGAGGGGATCCAGGCATCTAGGGGAGTGGCAAGGGGACAGGACCCAGAGATCCTGGTGGCAGGATGTGGCACTGGCCCTGCATGGGAAGGGATGGGACCCAGGTGTCCGGCGCTGGGGCAGGGGAGGGGACCCGTGGCGGGCAAGGGACCCAGGTGTCTGGCTGGTGGCCCTGGGACAGGGGATGGGACCCAGGCGTCTGGTGCTGGCCCCGGGGCAGGGGAGGGGACCCAGGTTTCCGGCCGGTGGCCCTGGGGCAGGGGAGGGGACCCAGGCATCCAGCTGGTGGCCCCTGGGCAAGTGAGGGGACCCAGGTTTCCGGCCGGTGGCCCCGGGGCAGGAGAGGGGACCCAGGCATCCGGCCAGTGGCCCCGGGGCAGGAGAGGGGACCCAGACATCCAGCTGGTGGCCCCAGGGCAAGTGAGGGGACCCAGGTTTCCGGCCGGACGCCCTGGGGCAGGGGAGGGGACCCAGGCATCCGGCCAGTGGCCCTGAGACAGGGGAGGGGACCCAGGCATCCAGCTGGTGGCCCCAAGGCAAGTGAGGGGACCCAGGTTTCCGGCCGGAGGCCCCGGGGCAGGGGAGGGGACCCAGGCATCCAGCCAGTGGCCCGGAGACAGGGGAGGGGACCCGGGGCAGGGAGGGGACCCAGGCGTCCAGCCCTTACCCGTGGTGACGTAGCCCACCAGCGGCTCGCTCTCCTCGAAGCCCCGCACGGCCATGACGCTCACCTCGTAGCTGGCCCCGGGGATCAGCCCCTCGAGCGTCGTCTGCAGCCGGGTGCCCTCAACCATGGTGCTCTGCGGCTCCCCTGGGGCGACAGTGGGTCAGGATGCGCTGGGGGCGGGGCCACGTGTCAGGGGCGGGGCCAGGGGAACTGTGCTGCAGGGGGTGGGGCCAGGGCACAGGGCCAGTAGGGGTCGCTGTTCTGCAGGCAGTTCTGGGGGGGGGCTCTGGGGGTCTGTAGGGGGCATTTTGGGTGCTCAGTGCGGGGTGCTATGGGGGGGGCCACAGTGCTGCAGGGGCCAGCGTGGGGCGCTGTGGGGGGTCGGTTTGGGGCGCTGTGGGGGGCAGCAGCAGGCACTGTGGGGGGTCGGTTTGGGGCATTGGGGGGGAGCAGGGGGCACTGTGGGGGACAGTGAGAGGTGCTGTGGGGGGTCAGATGGGGGACAGCAGAGGGTGCTGTGCGGGGCCAGTGAGGGACTCTGTGGGGGGTCGGTTTGAGGTGCTGTGGGGGGCAGCGAGAGGCGCTGTGGGGGGTCGGTTTGGGGCATTGGGGGGAGCAGGGGGCACTGTGGGGGACAGTGAGAGGTGCTGTGGGGGGTCAGATGGGGGACAGCAGAGGGTGCTGTGCGGGGCCAGTGAGGGACTCTGTGGGGGGTCGGTTTGAGGTGCTGTGGGGGGCAGCGAGAGGCGCTGTGGGGGGTTGGTTTGGGGCATTGGGGGGAGCAGGGGGCGCTGTGGGGCACTTACCCCCGTGACGCAGCTGGAAGGACACCTTGTAGCGGTCGACGCGGGTGGACGGGGCCCCCCAGGTCACCCCCACCGAGGTCTCACGGACGTCGCTGAAGCGCAGGTCCCGGGGGCTCTCCAGCTCTGGGGAGACATGGGGGTCAAGGGGGACCCATGGGCCCTCAGCCGGAGCCAGCCGGGGGGCCCTTCCCAGCGTGGCCACTGGGGGGCAGCACCAGCCTGCGGATCCCCGTCCCCCTTTCAGCTGGGGGGGGGTTGAGACCCACCGGGGCACCCCATCACCCCCCGAGCATTCATCCAGCCGCCTGACCCTCCCTCCATCCTTCCATCCGTCCTGTCCCTTCCCCCTCCCCGCTCTGTGGCTCTGGCCTCCTGGCCTGGGAGAGGCCTTGGGCCCACCCAGCTGCCCAATTCCCCCCCCCCCCGGCCCCTCTCACCAGGGATGGGGCGCTGGGCTGCGGGGACAGGCTGGGGGCAGCCGGGCTCGGGGCCACAGAGAGGGGGCAGCAGGGGGCACTGGGACGAGGGGGCAGGCTGGGGGCAGCAGGGGGCACTGGGCTGCGGGGACAGGCTGGGGGCAGCAGGGGGCACTGGGACGAGGGGGCAGGCTGGGGGCAGCAGGGGACGCTGGGACGAGGGGGCAGGCTGGGGGCAGCAGGGGGCACTGGGACGCGGGGACAGGCTGGGGGCAGCAGGGGACGCTGGGCTGCAGGGACGAGGGGGTCAGCCGGGCTCTGTGCCCCAGCGGGCCCCGCCCAGCCCAGCGGGGGCCGTACCGAGGCTGCTGGTCCGCGCGGCCCCGTGGACGTTGGCCGTCTCCTCGCCCCGCCGCAGGCCGTACACCACCAGGCCGTATTCGGTGCCGGGCCGCAGCCCCCGCAGCACGGACGAACGCTGGGCCCCCGGCACTGGCACCTCCTGGGTGGGCGCCGGCCCCAGCCCGGGCCCCCGGCCCGCGGCCCGGTACCGGATGAGGAAGGTGTCGAAGTCGCCCTCGGGCGCGTCCCAGCGCAGCCGCAGGGAGGTGGGTGTCACCTCGGAGACGAGCAGCTGGTCCAGCCGGGCGGGCGTCACGCTGGAGGCTTCCGGGAAGGCTGCGGGGGCAGGAGGGGGGTCAGGCTCCCGCAAGGGCAGGACGGGGTTAATTGTCCCTGGGGGAGATGGCGTGGTGGGGCCAGGCAAGAAGGGGTTAATTCTATCCCGTCATGGACCTGGTCGGAAGCCAGGCACTGACCTGGGGCCCTGGGAGCAGGTTAGTTAATTTTGTCCCATGGGGCTCTGGCGCAGAGTGGAAAGGATTAACTGCCGGGGGGACGGACCGACGGAGGGGGGACAGGAATCGGGGGTCAGGAGCAGGGGGCACAGGGGTGAGGCCCAGCAGAGAAGGGCCTGTCCCCACAGCTCGTCAGTGGCGCAATGGGATCGTTAGCCACGTGTTACAGGTGGGGAAACTGAGGCATGGGGTGGGTATTGTGCTTCTTGCATGGTCACCCGGAAGGTCAGAGGCGGAGCCAGGGAGAGAACCCAGGAGTCCTGGCTCCCAGCCCCCCCTGCTCTAATCCACCAGCCCCCACTCCCCTCCCAGCACCAGGGAGAGAACCCAGGAGTCCTGGCTCCCAGTCCCCCCATCTCTAACCCACCAGCCCCCACTCCCCTCCCAGCGCCAGGGAGAGAACCCAGGAGTTCTGGCTCCCAGCCCCCCCGCTCTAACCCACCAGCCCCCACTCCCCTCCCAGCGCCAGGGAGAGAACCCAGGAGTCCTGGCTCCCAGCCTCCCCGCTCTAACCCACCAGCCCCCACTCCCCTCCCAGAGCTGGGGACAGAACCCAGGAGTCCGGGCTCCCAGCTGGGCTGCGGAGGGAAGACCTGCGGAAGGAAGGGGGCTGGTAGAATCCAGCCGGGTGCCCCCAGGCTGTCGAGGGGCCCTGGCCGGCCGGCCCCCCGGCGCTGACCTGTGACGACGTCGGTGGAGACGGGGCCGAGGTGCTTGTGGCCGGAGATGCCGTAGAGGTTGAACTGGTACTTGCGGGAGGGCAGCAGGTCGGAGACGACGAGCGTGCGGGATCCCCCATCCACGGGCAGCGCCTGGGGTTTGCCATCCGCGTCCCGGTACTGGAGGAGGAAGGAGTCGAAGGCCCCGTCCTGGATGGTCCAGGAGAGGCGCACGGAGTCTTTGGTGACCTCGGAGGTTGAGAGCTCCCCCAGCTTGGGCTGCGTGGCACCTTCCTCCTCCTCCTCCTCCTCCTCGTCTTCCTCCTCCGGCCGGCCTGGGGAGAGGGGAGCGGCTCAGACCCGGCCCGGACCCCACGTCTCCAGACCCCGCCCCGTTCTGAATCGGGACGAAAGCTGCCAAACGTTGGTAAATGCCCCAAGGGCCAGGCTCTTTGCAGGTGGCTTGGCTGCTGCTGGGACGCGCCAGACCCCACCGGCTCTGGGGCCGTGGCGCCGGCAGGAGGGTGGATCAGAGCCAATCGCGGCCGGCGGCATGGAGCAGGGAGGGGAATTAGCCGGCCGGACAATCCCGATAGGCCAGGCCGGACTCTCCGTCCCTGGCTCACGTGAAACCCACCCGGGCTGTTTCCGGAAGAGCTCGCGCTGGGCCAGGGCGAGGGCCAGCGCTACGCGGCTCAGACCGGGATCCCGGGTCCCTTCGCCGAGCCCGGTTCCCGGCCAGCGCCTCGAGAGGCGAATCGGCATCTTCCCGACGCAAAGCGCGTCCCTCGGCCCCTGCCCCTGCCCCACGAGGCACAGAGACGGAGAGAAGGGGGCGATTCTATTCCATCATGCACCTGCCGAGGGGGGGACGGCGGGAGGAGAGAGGGGGAATTCCCCAGCGCTGACCTGTGACGGCGTCGGTGGAGACGGGGCCAAGGCGCTTGCGGCCGGAGATGCCGTAGAGGTTGAACTTGTATCTGCGGGACGGGGCCAGGTTGGTGACGGTGAAGGTGCGGGATCCCCCGTCCACGGGCAGCACCTGGGGGTTGCCGTCCGCATCCCGGTACTGGAGGATGAAGGAGTCGAAGGTCCCCTCCTCCACGGACCAGGACAGGTCGAGGGAGTCGTGGGTGCTGTCGGAGGCCGAGAGCGGCCCCAGGCGGAGCTGTATCCTGGGTCCCTCATCCCTCGGCGCTGCGGTTGGAACAGAGGGGGAGGGTTAAGGGTGAGGTAACCGCATGTGGGGCAAACAGAGACAGCTTCCCCCACTGCCGAGCGATGGGCTCAGGCTCTCTGCAAACTCAGGCAGTGTCATCTTTGAGGTCCAGGGCAAGTGGCCCCTCAAGTGACTGATGGAGACAAGATCCCTCGGATGTGGCCTCTGGTGCCATGATTGCACCAAGCAAAGTGATGTGGAAGAGGGTGGCTGGGAGTGAAGGAACGTGGAAGGGGCCCTGGCAGAGGAGGGGCCAGACAGAGGAGCGGTGGGAAGAGAGGAGGAGTGAAAAAAAGAAAAGAAGGGGCAAAGGGATACAAGGAGGGAAGGAAGAAGGATCCCGGAGGAGGAAACGCTGCGCAGGGCTGGGAGAAGCAGGGGTGTGGGAAGGCAGGGGCAAAGCAAAGCACTGGGGGGCGGGGGGTCCTGGGAAAGACTTGGTGGAGGAAGGAGGCAGGCATTGGATGAGACCCTCCCCCCGGCAGCTGCTGACCTGTGACGGCGTCGGTGGAGACGGGGCCGAGGCGCTTGCGGCCGGAGATGCCGTAGAGGTTGAACTTGTATCTGCGGGACGGGGCCAGGTTGGTTACGGTGACTGTGCGGGATCCCCCGCCCATGGGCAGCGCCTGGGGTTTGCCCTCTGCGTCCTTGTACTGGAGAAGGAAGGAGTCGAAGGTCCCCTCCTCCACGGTCCAGGAGAGCTGGGTGGAGTCGTGGGTGATGTCAGAGGCCGAGAGCTCCCCCAGGCTGGGATGGGTGGCGGGTTCCTCCTTCTGCAGCGCTGCGGCTGGAACAGAGAGAGGGGGGTGAAGAACACGGCCGGGGTGGCGGGCAGCTCGCCGGGTCCTTGGGGGGCAGGTAATTCCTAGCCAGAGGGGATCTGCAGAGAGGAATAGTGGGGGGGGGGGTAGAGAGCCCCAGGGACTGGCCCCAGGACAGTGACGGATCCTGCTGCCAGGAAGGAGAGCTGGGGACAGACAGACGGACGGGGCATGTCTGCAAAGAGGATCCCACATTCCCAGGTTCCCACGGCCCCCCTGCCTCCGTGGAGTGGTTGGCCCAGAGCAACAAACCTCAGTGAGAGCTGAGCTGAGACGGGAGGAGAGGGGGGAAGGAAGAACAAACGAGAGAGAAAGAGAAGGGGGTGAACCAAAGCCTCCAACGTCAATGGAAAGATCTCCAGTGACACACATCCAGCCCCAGAAACACCCAAACCACCATTTTCATACGCTCCCCGCGGCCATCCATCACCCATGGCCAGCCACATCCATCTATCCAGGCATCCATGACCTTACCCAGCATAGCCCTTGTACCTCCCCCTGCAAAAGGGTTCCCAGACACACACACGTCTGCCATGCATCCCCCCAAACACCCATCCAGTTCCGTAAACTCCATCCATCCCCATCCGCATCCATCCATCTCCTTATCCATCCATCCCCATCCGCATCCGCTCCATCCCCGTCCATCCCCATCCACGTCCGTTCATCTCCTCATTGATCCATCCCCATCCCCATCCATCCATTCCCATCCCCATTCATCCATCTCTCCATCTGCACCCTCCCCATCCGCATCCATCCATCTCATTATCCATCCATCCCCATCCACATCCATCCATCTCTCCATCCGCTCCATCCCCATCCAGATCCATCCATCTCCTTATCCATCCATCCCCATCCCCATCCATCCATGTATCCGTCCGCTCCATCCTCATCCCCATCCCCATCCATCCATCTCCTTATCCATCCATCCCTATCCGCATCCATCCATCTCTCCATCTGCTCCATCCCCGTCCATCCCCATCCACGTCCGTTCATCTCCTCATCCATCCATCTCTCCATCCGCTCCATCCCCATCCATCTCCATCCATCTTCTTATCCATCCATCCCCATCCGCATCCATCCATCCCCATCCGCATCCGCTCCATCTCCGTCCATCCCCATCCACGTCCGTTCATCTCCTCATTCATCCATCCCCATCCCCATCCATCCATTCCCATCCTCATCCATCCATCTCTCCATCCGCTCCATCCCCATCCATCTCCATCCATCTTCTTATCCATCCATCCCCATCCGCATCCATCCATCCCCATCCGCATCCGCTCCATCTCCGTCCATCCCCATCCACGTCCGTTCATCTCCTCATTCATCCATCCCCATCCCCATCCATCCATTCCCATCCCCATTCATCCATCTCTCCATCCGCTCCCTCCCCATCCGCATCCATCCATCTCATTATCCATCCGTCCCCATCCACATCCATCCATCTCTCCATCCGCTCCATCCGCTCCATCCCCATCCAGATCCATCCATCTCCTTATCCATCCATCCCCATCCCCATCCATCCATCTCTCCATCTGTTCCATCCCTGTCCATCCCCATCCACGTCCGTTCATCTCCTCATCCATCCATCTCTCCATCCGCTCCATCCCCATCCAGATCCATCCATCTCCTTATCCATCCATCCCCAAACACATCCATCCATCTTCTTATCCATCCATCCCCATAAGCATCCATTCGTCTCTCCATCCCCATCCCCATCCATCCATGTATCCGTCCGCTCCATCCCCATCCCCATCCCCATCCCCATCCCCATCCCCATCCCCATCCATTCATCTCCTTATCCATCTATCCGCCATCCATCTCCTTCTCCATCCCCATACACAGCCATTAATCAGTCTATCCATCCATGAGATCCCCTCTCTCCCTCCCTCCATCCATCCCCACCGATTTCCATACGCAGACATCCATCTATCTATCTAGTCATGCATTCATCCATGCACCCCATACACATAGATCCATCTCTCTGTCTATCCACCCATCCAAACTCCTCTATCTATAGAATGGCCGGTAGACAGGTCATGGAGGTTGGAGTCTGGGAAGCGCCTGGCGGCTGCTGTCCCAACCCCACTGCAAAGCAAAGGGAGCGGGAGGGGAAGGAGCCAGCACCCCGGGAGCAGCGCTGACCTGTGGTGGCGTCGGTGGAGACGGGGCCGAGGCGCTTGCGGCCGGAGATGCCGTAGAGGTTGAACTTGTATCTGCGGGACGGGGCCAGGTTGGTTACTGTGACTGTGCGGGATCCTCCATCCATGGGCAGCGCCTGGGGTTTGCCCTCCGCGTCCTTGTACTGGAGGATGAAAGAGTCGAAGGTCCCCTCCTCCACGGTCCAGGAGAGGAGGGTGGAGTTGTGGGTCACACCGAAGGCTGAAAGCTTCCCCAGACGTAGCTGCGTCCCGGCTCCCTTGTCCCGCGGTACCGTGGCTGGAACAGAGAGAGGGGCACGGTGTGTGGGAACGCCTGGACAGGCAAATAGAGGCAGCCCCTGCCTGCTGGAGCAACGGGCGCAGGCTCTCTGCAGACCCAGGCAGCGTAGCCCTGGGATCGGAGCAAGAGGGCCACCCCGGTGGGGTGGGACTGATGGAGTAGAGGGCGTAGTGGGAGCAAAGCCCTCCGACACTGAGTTCCTCAGGGAAAGGGGCAGAGACGTGGCTCGTGGAGCAGGGCAGGTGTGCGGGGGGTGGGGAAGGAAGGAGCAATTGGTGGGGTGTGGGAAAGGGAGAAAGAAGTAGCAGGAAAGGGGTGGGAGCAGATTTGTATGACCCTCCCCCTCTCCCTCCCCCTCCCGAGGGGCTTCCCAGCTCCTGGAGCCCCAGACCGAGTCTCTGGGGGCCCTGCCCAATGGACGGCAGCTAACCCCGAGCCCAGCCCCAGGCCTGGTGTGGGGTGGGCACAGAGGGACTGGCCGCCCCTGCTGGGCTCTGGGGAGGCGGCTGCGTGGGGCAGGTGACCTGGACTGGCAGCCCGGGGGCAGGGCCCAGCCAGCGAGGGGACGGGCGGGCGCTACCCTGGGGGGCTCCGGCTCGGGAGCTGCAGACGCAGGTGGGCTCAGGGGTCCCTGCTGTGCCCCACGGAGGGGTTGGTTCTGCTCTGAGACGCCAGGTTCTCAGACGCGGCAACTCCAGCCCCGCGGTGACCAGCGTCCCCTGGAGAGGGCGCCGGCCCGGCCCGGACAAGAGCCAGCGAGCCCCAGGGCCCAGCGAGCCGGGGCCAGGCAGGAGCGGACCCTGCCCCCTGGGGGATTATGGGGGGACCCTGGTTTGAGACAGTCAAAGCCACCAGGCAGCAGCGCCTGCCTCAGGGCCCCCAGCCTGCGGGTGCCAGCGGGGTATGGACGTGCCAGGCGAGTCCGTGAACTGGCTCCATTCTCCACCTGTCCTATGTGTTAACCCGACCACACTGCAAAGCAAAGGGGGTGGGAGGGGAAGGGGAAAGCCACTGACCTGTGACGGCGTCGGTGGAGACGGGGCCGAGGCGCTTGCGGCCGGAGACGCCGTAGAGGTTGAACTTGTATCTGTGGGAGGGGGCCAGGTTGGTTATGTTGACCGTGCGGGATCCCCCGTCCACGGGCAGCTCCTGGGGTTTGCCCTCCGCGTCCTTGTATTGGAGGAGGAAGGAGTCAAAGTCCCCGGTCTGGACGGTCCAGGAGAGCAGGGTGGAGTTGTGGGTGACGTCTGAGGCCGAGAGCTCCCCCAGGCTGGGCTGGGCAGTGGGTACCTCCTTCCGTGGTGCTGGAGCTGGAACAGAGGGTGTGTGTGTGAAGGGGGCGGCTGGAGTCAGGGGTGGGTTGCCGGGTCCTTGGGGAGTGGCTACTAATTCCTAGCCAGAGGGGATCTGCAGAGAGGATTAGCAGGGGAGGGTGCAGGGAGCCCCAGGGACCAGCCCCAGGACACAGCCGGATCCTGCTGCCGGGAAGGAGAGCTGGGGACAGACAGACGGACGGGGCATGTCTGCAAAGAGGATCCCACATTCCCAGTTCCCCGCGGTCACCCCGCCCCGTGGAGAAGTTGGCCCAGAGTGACCGGCACAAACCTCGGTGAGAGTTGAGCTGAGACGGGAGGAGTGAGGGGGAAGGAAGAACAAACGAGAGAGAAAGAGAAGGGGGTGAACCAAACCCTCCAACATCATTGGAAAAATCCCCATTGACACCCATCCAGCCCCAGACACTCCTCCAAACATCCCTCCATCCTCATATGCACCCATTCATCTATCCGTCCATCCATAACTATCCCCTCCATACACATCAATGCCCATAGACAGCCATACCTCTACCTATCCATCCATCCATCCATCCATTCATCCCCACTGATCCCCATTCAGAGCCATCCATCTATCTATTCGTTCATTGATCCATGCACATCGATCCATCTGTCTAGCCACCTATTCAAACTCCTCCACCCCTGGAATGGCCGGTAGACGGGTTGTAGAGGTTGGAATCTGGGAAGCGTCTTCCCAGGAAGGTCCGGGCTGGCAGCTGCTGTCCCCACCCACTGGAAAGCAAAGGAGGTGGGAAGGGAAGGAGATGGCACCCACGGGAGAAGCCGCTGACCTGTGATGGTGTTGGTGGAGATGGGGCTGAGGCGCTTGCGGCCGGAGACACCGTAGAGGTTGAACTTGTATCTGTGGGAGGGGGCCAGGTTGGTTACGTTGACCGTGCGGGATCCCCCGTCCACGGGCAGCTCCTGGGGTTTGCCCTGCGCGTCCTTGTATTGGAGGAGGAAGGAGTCGAAGGTCCCTTCCACGGTCCAGGAGAGCAGGGTGGAGTCGTGGGTGACGTTGGAGGCTGAGAGCTCCCCCAGGCTGGGCTGGGTGGTGGGTTCCTCCTGCGGCACTGCGACTGGAACAGAGAGAGGGGGGTGAAGAGCGTGGCCAGGGTTGGGGCATGTCTGGAAACAGGATCCCACATTCCCGGGTTCCCCACGGACATCCTGCCTCCCTGTCGGGGTCGGCCCATAGTGACGGGCACAAACCTTGGTGAGCGCTGAGCTGAGACGGGAGGAGACGGGGGAACGAAGAACAAACGAGAGAGAAAGAGAAGGAGGTGGATCAAAGCCATGAACGTCAATGGAAAGATCCCCAGTCACACCCATCCAGTCCCAGACACACCCATTCCACCGTCTTCATACACTCCCCCATCCATCGATCACCCATGCACAGCTACATCCATCTATCCAGGCATCCTTGATCTTACCCAGCATAGCCCTTGTACCTGCCCACTGCAAAAGGGTTCCCAGACACGCTCATGTCTGCCATGCATCCCCCCAAACACCCATCCAGTTCCGTAAACTCCATCCATCCCCATCCGCATCCACTCATCTCCTTATCCATCCATCCCCATCCGCATCCATCCATCTCCTTATCCATCCATCCCCATCCGCATCCATCCATCTCCTTATCCATCCATCCCCATCCCCATCCATCCATCTCCTTATCCATCCATCCCCATACACATCCACTCATCTCCTTATCCATCCATCCCCATCCGCATCCATCCATCTACTTATCCATCTGCTCCATCTACTTATCCATCCGCTCCATCCCCATCCCCATCCATTCATCTATCAATCCATTACCATCAATCCATCCATTCCCATCCATACCAGTAGACATCCATGCATCTCCTCATCCATATATTCATCCATTCCTCCCCATAGACATCCCTCCATCCATCCATCCATCAATCCACCCCCACTGACAGCCTTCCATCTACCTATCCATCCATCCATGACCATCCCCATCCATCCATCCCCACTGATCCCTATAGACAGCCATCCATGTAGCTTTTCATTCATTCATTCATTCATCTACCCCATACTCATCTATCTAGTCATTCAATCTGCTTCATCCACTGTCTGTCTGTCAATCCCCCCATACACTTCCATCCACACTCCTCTATCTGTTGAATGGCCGGCAGACAGGTCATGGAGGTTGGGATCTGGGAAGCATCTTCCCAGGAAGGTCCCGGCTGGTGGCTGCTGTCCTCAGCCACTGCAAAGCAAAGGGGGTGGGAGGGGAAGGGGCCGGAATCCCGGAAGCAGCGCTGACCTGTGGTGGCGTCGGTGGAGACGGGGCCGAGGCGCTTGCGGCCGGAGATGCCGTAGAGGTTGAACTTGTATCTGTGGGAGGGGGCCAGGTTGGTTACGATGAACGTGCGGGATCCCCCGTCCACGGGCAGCGACTGGGGCTTGCTCTCCGCGTCCCGGTACTGCAGGAGGAAGGAGTCGAAGGTCCCCTCTGCGGTCCAGGAGAGCAGGGTGGAGTTGTGGGTGACGTCTGAGGCCGAGAGCTCCCCCAGGCTGGGATGGGCAGTGGGTACCTCCTTCCGTGGTGCTGGAGCTGGAACAGAGGGTGTGTGTGTGAAGGGGGCGGCTGGAGTCAGGGGTGGGTTGCCGGGTCCTTGGGGAGTGGCTACTAATTCCTAGCCAGAGGGGATCTGCAGAGAGGATTAGCAGGGGAGGGTGCAGGGAGTCCCAGGGACCAGCCCCAGGACACAGCCGGATCCTGCTGCCGGGAAGGAGAGCTGGGGACAGACAGACGGACGGGGCATGTCTGCAAAGAGGATCCCACATTCCCGGTTCCCCGCAGTCACCCCGCCCCGTGGAGAGGTCGGCCCAGAGTGACCGGCACAAACCTCGGTGAGAGTTGAGCTGAGACGGGAGGAGTGAGGGGGAAGGAAGAACAAACGAGAGAGAAAGAGAAGGGGGTGAAACAAACCCTCCAACATCATTGGAAAAATCCCCATTGACACCCATCCAGCCCCAGACACTCCTCCAAACATCCCGCCATCCTCATATGCACCCATTCATCTATCCGTCCATCCATAACTATCCCCTCCATACACATCAATGCCCATAGACAGCCATACCTCTACCTATCCATCCATCCATCCATTCATCCCCACCGATCCTCCTTCAGAGCCATCCATCTATCTATTCATTCATTGATCCATGCACATCGATCCATCTGTCTAGCCACCCATCCAAACTCCTCCACCCCTGGAATGGCCGGTAGACAGGTTGTAGAGGTTGGAATCTGGGAAGCGTCTTCCCAGGAAGGTCCGGGCTGGCAGCTGCTGTCCCCACCCACTGGAAAGCAAAGGAGGTGGGAAGGGAAGGAGATGGCAACCACGGGAGAAGCCGCTGACCTGTGATGGTGTCGGTGGAGATGGGGCCAAGGCGCTTGCGGCCGGAGACACCGTAGAGGTTGAACTTGTATCTGTGGTAGGGGGCCAGGTTGGTTACGTTGACCGTGCGGGATCCCCCGTCCACGGGCAGCTCCTGGGGTTTGCCCTGCGCGTCCTTGTATTGGAGGAGGAAGGAGTCGAAGGTCCCTTCCACGGTCCAGGAGAGCAGGGTGGAGTCGTGGGTGACGTTGGAGGCTGAGAGCTCCCCCAGGCTGGGCTGGGGGGTGGGTTCCTCCTGCGGCACTGCGACTGGAACAGAGAGATGGGAGTGAAGAGCGTGGCCAGGGTTGGGGCATGTCTGGAAACAGGATCCCACATTCCCGGGTTCCCCACGGACATCCTGCCTCCCTGTCGGGGTCGGCCCATAGTGACGGGCACAAACCTTGGTGAGCGCTGAG
Organism: Malaclemys terrapin pileata; assembly: GCF_027887155.1. Classification (NCBI taxonomy): domain Eukaryota; kingdom Metazoa; phylum Chordata; order Testudines; family Emydidae; genus Malaclemys; species Malaclemys terrapin. The sequence continues at coordinate 107,932,981 of NC_071509.1, read as the reverse complement.
CTGAGACGGGAGGAGACGGGGGAACGAAGAACAAACGAGAGAGAAAGAGAAGGAGGTGGATCAAAGCCATGAACGTCAATGGAAAGATCCCCAGTCACACCCATCCAGCCCCAGACACACCCATTCCACCGTCTTCATATGCTCCCCCATCCATCGATCACCCATGCACAGCTACATCCATCTATCCAGGCATCCTTGATCTTATCCAGCATAGCCCTTGTACCTGCCCACTGCAAAAGGGTTCCCAGACATGCTCAGGTCTGCCATGCATCCCCCCAAACACCCATCCAGTTCCGTAAACTCCATCCATCCCCATCCGCATCCACTCATCTCCTTATCCATCCATCCCCATCCGCATCCATCCATCTCCTTATCCATCCATCCCCATCCGCATCCATCCATCTCCTTATCCATCCATCCCCATACACATCCACTCATCTCCTTATCCATCCATCCCCATCCGCATCCATCCATCTACTTATCCATCCGCTCCATCTACTTATCCATCCGCTCCATCCCCATCCACATCCATCCATCTCCTTATCCATCCATCCCCATCCCCATCCCCATCCATTCATCTATCAATCCATGACCATCAATCCATCCATTCCCATCCATACCAGTAGACATCCATGCATCTCCTCATCCATATATCCATCCATTCCTCCCCATAGACATCCCTCCATCCATCCATCCATTAATCCACCCCCACTGACAGCCTTCCATCTACCTATCCATCCATCCATGACCATCCCCATCCATCCATCCCCACTGATCCCTATAGACAGCCATCCATGTAGCTTTTCATTCATTCATTCATTCATCTACCCCATACTCATCTATCTAGTCATTCAATCTGCTTCACACACTGTCTGTCTGTCAATCCCCCCATACACTTCCATCCACACTCCTCTATCTGTTGAATGGCCGGTAGACAGGTCATGGAGGTTGGAGTCTGGGAAGCATCTTCCCAGGAAGGTCCCCGCTGGTGGCTGCTGTCCTCAGCCACTGCAAAGCAAAGGGGGTGGGAGGGGAAGGGGCCGGAATCCCGGAAGCAGCGCTGACCTGTGGTGGCGTCGATGGAGACGGGGCCGAGGCGCTTGCGGCCGGAGATGCCGTAGAGGTTGAACTTGTATCTGTGGGACGGGGCCAGATTGGTTACAGTGACTGTGCGGGATCCCCCGTCCACGGGCTGTGCCTGGGGTTTGCCCTCCGCGTCCTTGTACTGGAGGAGGAAGGAGTCGAAGTCCCCGGCCTGGACGGTCCAGGAGAGCAGGATGGAGTCGTGAGTGACGTCAGAGGCCGAGAGCTCCCCCAGACTGGACTCAGGGGCAGGTTCCTCCTTCTGCCGTGCTGCGGTGGGAACAGAGAGAGGGGGGTGAACGATGTGGCCAGGGTCGGGGGGAGGCTCACCGGATCCTTGGGAAGCCGGATTATTCCCAGTGACAGGGGATCTGCAGAGGATTAGTGAGGGGAGGGTGCAGGGATCCCCAGGGACTGGCCCCAGGACACAGCCAAATCCTGACCCTGGAAGGAGAGGTAGGGACAGCCAGACGGACGGGGCATGTCTGCAAAGAGGATCCCACATTCCTGGGTTTCCCGCAGCCACCCTGCCTCCATGGAGGGGTCGGCCCAGAGTGACCGGCACAAACCACGGGCACAGCTGAGCTGAGACGGGAGGAGAGGGGGGAAGAGAAGAACAAACGACAGAGAAAGAGAAGGGGGTGAACCAAACCCTCCAACATCAATGGAAAGATCCCCATTGACACCCAACCAGCCCTATACACACGCGTCCATCCCCAACATCCATTTTCATTCATATCCATCCGCCTCCATTAATACCCAGTGTCTACCCATCCCTTCCCACACATCCTTCCACCAGTCATTCATCCCACACACCCATCCTTCCATCTTTTCAACCACATCCATCCTTCTACTCATCCATCTATCATTCCATCCATTCTCCGATACAGCCCTCCATCCCCATTCATCCATCCTTCTACCCTTCCATCTATCATTCAATCCGTTCCCCGATACAGCCCTCCATCCCCATTCATCCATCCTTCTACCCTTCCATCTATCATTCCATCCATTCTCCGATACAGCCCTCCATCCCCATTCATCCATTCATCCATCCTTCTACCCTTCCATCTATCATTCAATCCGTTCCCCGATACAGCCTTCCATTCCCATTCATCCATCCTTCTACCCTTCCATCTATCATTCCATCCATTCTCTGATACAGCCCTCCATCAACATTCATCCATTCATCCATCCTTCTACCCGTCCATCTATCATTCAGTCCGTTCCCCGATACAGCCCTCCATCCCCATTCATCCATCCTTCGACCCTTTCATCTATCATTCCATCCATTCCTGGATACTGCCTTCCATCCTCATTCATCCATCCTTCTACCCATCCATCTATCATTCCATCCGTTCCTCGAAACAGCCCTCCATCCCATTTCGTCCATTCATCCATCCTTCTACTCATCAGTTGATCATTCCATCCATTCCCAGATACAGCCCTCCATCCATCCACATGCATCTATCCATCCGCTCCATCCCCATCCATCACCATACACATACATCCATCTCCTTATCCATCCATCGCCATACACATACATCCATCTCCTTATCCATCCATCCCCATCCATATCCATCCAACTCCTTATCCATCCATCCCCATAGACATCCATCCATCTCCTTATCCATCCATCCCTATACGCATCCATCCATCTCATTATCCATCTATCCCCATCCACATCTATTCATCTCCTTATCCATCCATCCGAATCCACATCCATTCATCTCTCCATCCGCTCCATCCCCATCCATCTCCTTATCCATCCATCCACATCCACATCCACCCATCTCCTTATCCATCCATCCCCATACACATAGAATCATAGAATCACAGAATATCAGGGTTGTAAGGGACCTCAGGAGGTATCTAGTCCAACCCCCTGCTCAAAGCAGGACCAATTCCCAACTAAATCATCCCAGCCAGGGCTTTGTCAAGCCGCTCCTTAAAAACCTCTAAGGAAGGAGACTCCACCACCTCCCTAGGTAACGCATTCCAGTGTTTCACCACCGTCCTAGTGGAATAGTTTTTCCTAATATCCAACCTGGACCTCCCCCACTGCAACTTGAGACCATTGCTCCTTGTTCTGTCATCTGCCACCACTGAGAACAGCCGAGCTCCATCCTCTTTGGAACCCCCCTTCAGGTAGTTGAGGGCTGCTATCAAATCCCCCCTCATTCTTCTCTTCTGCAGACTAAACAATCCCAGTTCCCTCAGCCTCTCCTCATAAGTCATGTGCTCCAGACCCCTAATCATTTTTGTTGCCCTCCATTGGACATCCAACCATCTCCTTATCCATCCATCCCCATACACATCCATTCATCTCTCCATCCGCTCCATCCCCATCCGCATCCATCCATCTCATTATCCATCCGTCCCCATCCTCATCCATTCATCTCCTTAGCCATCCATCCCCATACACATCCATTCATCTCTCCATCCGCTCCATCCCCATCCGCATCCATCCATCTCATTATCCATCCGTCCCCATCCTCATCCATTCATCTCCTTATCCATCCATCCCCATAAGCAACCATCCATCTCTCCATCCGCTCCATCCCCGTCCATCCACATCCATCCATCTATCCGAATCCACATTCATTAATCTATCCATCCGCTCCATCCCCATCCGCATCCATCCATCTCCTTATCCATCCATCCCCATAAGCAACCATTCATCTATCCATCCGCTCCATCCCCATCCATTTATCTTCTTATCCATCCATCCGCCATCCATCTCCTTCTCCATCCCCATACACAGCCATTAATCAGTCTATCCATCCATGAGATCCCCTCTCTCCCTCCCTCCATCCATCCCCACCGATTTCCATACACAGACATCCATCTATCTATCTAGTCATGCATTCATCCATGCACCCCATACACATAGATCCATCTCTCTGTCTGTCTATCCACCCATCCATCCCCATCCAAACTCCTCTATCTATAGAATGGCCGGTAGACAGGTCATGGTGGTTGGAGTCTGGGAAGCGGCTGGCGGCTGCTGTCCCAACCCCACTGCAAAGCAAAGGGGGTGGGAGGGGAAGGGGCTGGCACCCCGGGAGCAGCGCTGACCTGTGGTGGCGTCGGTGGAGACGGGGCCGAGGCGCTTGCGGCCGGAGATGCCGTAGAGGTTGAACTTGTATCTGCGGGACGGGGCCAGGTTGGTTACTGTGACTGTGCGGGATCCCCCGTCCACAGGCAGCGCCTGAGGTTTGCCCTCCGCGTCCTTGTACTGGAGGAAGAAGGAGTCAAAGGTCCCCTCCTCCACGGTCCAGGAGAGGAGGGTGGAGTTGTGGGTCACACCGGAGGCTGAAAGCTTCCCCAGACGTAGCTGCGTCCCGGCTCCCTTGTCCCGCGGTACCGTGGCTGGAACAGAGAGAGGGGCACGGTGTGTGGGAACGCCTGGACAGGCAAATAGAGGCAGCCCCTGCCTGCTGGAGCAACGAGCGCAGGCTCTCTGCAGACCCAGGCAGCGTAGCCCTGGGATCGGAGCAGGAGGGCCACCCCGGTGGGGTGGGACTGATGGAGTAGAGGGCGTAGTGGGAGCAAACCCGTCAGACACTGAGTTCCTCAGGGAAAGGGGCAGAGACGTGGCTCGTGGAGCAGGGCAGGTGTGCGGGGGGGGGGGGAAGTAAGGAGCGATGGGTGGGGTGTGGGAAAGGGACAAAGAAGTAGCAGGAAAGGGGTGGGAACAGATTTGTATGACCCTCCCCCTCTCCCTCCCCCTCCCGAGGGGCTTCCCAGATCCTGAAGCCCCAGACCGAGTCTCTGGGGGCCCTGACCAATGGACGGCAGCTAACCCCGAGCCCAGCCCCAGGCCTGGTGTGGGGTGGGCACAGAGGGACTGGCCACCCCTGCTGGGCTCTGGGGAGGCGGCTGCGTGGGGCAGGTGACCTGGACTGGCAGCCCGGGGGCAGGGCCCAGCCAGCGAGGTGACGGGCGGGCGCTACCCTGGGGGGCTCCAGCTCGGGAGCTGAAGACGCAGTGGGCTCAGGGGTCCCTGCTGCGCCCCACGGAGGGGTTGGTGCTGCTCTGAGATGCCAGGTTCTCAGACACGGCAGCTCCAGCCCCGCGGTGACCAGCGTCCCCCGGAGAGGGCGCCGGCCCGGCCCGGACAAGAGCCAGCGAGCCCCAGGGCCCAGCGAGCCGGGGCCAGGCAGGAGCGGACCCTGCCCCCTGGGGGATTATGGGGGGACCCTGGTTTGACACGGTCAAAGCCACCAGGCAGCAGCACCTGTCTCAGGGCCCCCAGCCTGCGGGTGCCAGCAGGGTATGGACGTGCCAGGCGAGTCCGTGAACTGGCTCCATTCTCCACCTGTCCTATGTGTTAACCCGACCACACTGCAAAGCAAAGGGGGCGGGCGGGGAAGGGGAAAGCCACTGACCTGTGACGGCGTCGGTGGAGACGGGGCCGAGGCGCTTGCGGCCGGAGACGCCGTAGAGGTTGAACTTGTATCTGTGGGAGGGGGCCAGGTTGGTTACGATGAACGTGCGGGATCCCCCATCCACGGGCAGCGACTGGGGCTTGCTCTCCGCGTCCCGGTACTGCAGGAGGAAGGAGTCAAAGGTCCCCTCTGCGGTCCAGGAGAGCAGGGTGGAGTTGTGGGTGACGTCTGAGGCCGAGAGCTCCCCCAGGCTGGGCTGGGCAGTGGGTACCTCCTTCTGTGGTGCTGCAGCTGGAACAGAGGGGGTGTGTGTGAAGGGGGCGGCTGGAGTCAGGGTTGGGTTGCCAGGTCCTTGGGGAGTGGCTACTAATTCCTAGCCAGAGGGGATCTGCAGAGAGGATTAGCAGGGGAGGGTGCAGGGAGCCCCAGGGACCAGCCCCAGGACACAGCCGGATCCTGCTGCCGGGAAGGAGAGCTGGGGACAGACAGACGGATGGGGCATGTCTGCAAAGAGGATCCCACATTCCCAGTTCCCTGCGGTCACCCTGCCCCGTGGAGAAGTCGGCCCAGAGTGACCGGCACAAACCTCGGTGAGACCGGAGGAGAGAGGGGGAAGGAAGAACAAACGAGAGAGAAAGAGAAGGGGGTGAACCAAACCCTCCAACATCAATGGAAAAATACCCATTGACACCCATCCAGCCCCAGACACTCCTCCAAACATCCCTCCATCCTCATACGCACCCATTCATCTATCCGTCCATCCATAACTATCCCCTCCATACACATTGATGCCCATAGACAGCCATCCCTCTACCTATCCATCCATCCATCCATCCATCCATCCATCCCCATAGACATCCATTCATCCCCACCGATCCCCCTTCAGAGCCATCCATCTATCTATTCGTTCATTGATCCATGCACATCGATCCATCTGTCTAGCCACCCATCCAAACTCCTCCACCCCTGGAATGGCCGGTAGACGGGTTGTAGAGGTTGGAATCTGGGAAGCGTCTTCCCAGGAAGGTCCGGGCTGGCAGCTGTTGACTCCACCCACTGGAAAGCAAAGGGGGTGGGAAGGGAAGGAGATGGCACCCACGGGAGAAGCCGCTGACCTGTGATGGTGTCGGTGGAGACGGGGCCGAGGCGCTTGCGGCCGGAGACGCCGTAGAGGTTGAACTTGTATCTGTGGGAGGGGGCCAGGTTGGTTATGTTGACCGTGCGGGATCCCCCGTCCACGGGCAGCTCCTGGGGTTTGCCCTCCGCGTCCTTGTATTGGAGGAGGAAGGAGTCGAAGGTCCCTTCCACGGTCCAGGAGAGCAGGGTGGAGTCGTGGGTGACGTTGGAGGCTGAGAGCTCCCCAAGGCTGGGCTGGGGGGTGGGTTCCTCCTGCGGCACTGCGACTGGAACAGAGAGATGGGGGTGAAGAGCGTGGCCAGGGTTGGGGCATGTCTGGAAACAGGATCCCACATTCCCGGGTTCCCCACGGACATTCCGCCTCCCTGTCGGGGTCGGCCCATAGTGACGGGCGCAAACCTTGGTGAGAGCTGAGCTGAGACGGGAGGAGACGGGGGAACGAAGAACAAATGACAGAAATGCATCCCCCCAAACACCCATCCACTTCCGTAAACTGCATCCATCCCCATACACATCCATCCATCTCCTTGTCCATCCATCTCCATCCCCATCCATTCATTTTTCATCCACTTGATCCCCATACATCCCCATACACATCCATTGATCTATCCATCTGCTCCATCCCCATCCACCTCCTTATGCATCCATCCCCATGCACATCCATCCATCTCTCCATCCGCTCCATCCCCATCCATCCATCCCCACTGATCCCTATAGACAGCCATCCATGTAGCTTTTCATTCATTCATTCATCTACCCCTACTCATCTATCTAGTCATTCAATCTGCTTCATCCACTGTCTGTCTGTCAATCCCCCCATACACTTCCATCCACACTCCTCTATCTGTTGAATGGCCGGCAGACAGGTCATGGAGGTTGGGATCTGGGAAGCATCTTCCCAGGAAGGTCCCCGCTGGTGGCTGCTGTCTTCACCCACTGCAAAGCAAAGGGGGTGGGAGGGGAAGGGGCCGGAATCCCGGAAGCAGCGCTGACCTGTGGTGGCGTCAGTGGAGACAGGGCCGAGGCGCTTGCGGCCGGAGATGCCGTAGAGGTTGAACTTGTATCTGCGGGACGGGGCCAGGTTGGTTACAGTGACTGTGCGGGATCCCCCGTCCACGGGCTGTGCCTGGGGTTTGCCCTCCGCGTCCTTGTACTGGAGGAGGAAGGAGTCGAAGTCCCCGGCCTGGACGGTCCAGGAGAGCAGGATGGAGTCGTGAGTGACGTCAGAGGCCGAGAGCTCCCCCAGACTGGACTCAGGGGCGGGTTCCGCCTTCCGCCGCGCTGCGGTGGGAACAGAGAGAGGGGGGTGAAGGGTGCAGCCAGGGTGGGGGGAGGCTCACCGGATCCTTGGGAAGCCGGATTATTCCCAGCGAGAGGGGATCTGCAGAGAGGATTAGTGGGGGGAGGGTGCAGGGAGCCCCAGGGACTGGCCCCAGGACACAGCCAAATCCTGACCCTGGAAGGGAGAGGTAGGGACAGCCAGACGGACGGGGCATGTCTGCAAAGAGGATCCCACATTCCTGGGTTCCCCACAGCCACCCTGCCTCCATGGAGGGGTCGGCCCAGAGTGACCGGCACAAACCACGGGCACAGCTGAGCTGAGACGGGAGGAGAGGGGGGAAGAGAAGAACGAGAAAAAAGAGAAGGGGGTGAATCAAACCCTCCAACATCAATGGAAAGATCCCCATTGACACCCAACCAGCCTTATACACACGCGTCCATCCCCAACATCCATTTTCATTCATATCCATCCGCCTCCATTAATACCCAGTGTCTACCCATCCCTTCCCACACATCCTTCCACCAGTCATTCATCCCACACACCCATCCTTCCATCTTTTCAACCACATCCATCCTTCTACTCATCCATCTATCATTCCATCCATTCTCCGATACAGCCCTCCATCCCCATTCATCCATCCTTCTACCCTTCCATCTATCATTCCATCCGTTCCTGGAAATAGCCCTCCATCCCCATTCATCCATCCTTCTAACCTTCCATCTATCATTTCATCCATTCCCGGATACAGCCCTTCATCCCCATTCATCCATCCTTCTACCCGTCCATTTATCATTCCATCAGTTCCCAGATACAGCCCTCCATCCCCATTCATCCATTCATCCATCCTTCTACCCATCCATCCATCATTCCTTCCGTTCCCCAATACAGGCCTCCATCCATCTACACACCCGCTCTGCCCAGCCATCCATTCACACCCCTACTTTCATCTGTTGAATGATGAGTAGCCAGGGTCATAGACACCTGAGGCTTGGAAGTGTCTTGCTGGGATGGTCCCGGAGCATTGTCCAACGTCCCCACCACACTGCAAAGCCAAGCAGGGTACAAAGGGAAGGAGCTGGCGCTCCAGGCGCAACTGCTGACCTGTGACGGCGTCGGTGGAGACGGGGCCGAGGCGCTTGCGGCCAGAGACGCCGTAGAGGTTGAACTTGTATCTGCGGGACGGGGCCAGGTTGGTGACTGTGACCGTGCGGGATCCCCCATCCACAGGCAGCGCCTGGGGTTTGCCCTCCGCGTCCTTGTACTGCAGGAGGAAGGAGTCCAAGTTCCCGGCCTGGACAGTCCAGGAGAGCAGGATGGAGTCGTGGGTGATGTCGGAAGCCGAGAGCTCCCCCAGGCTGGGCTGGGCGGTGGGTACCTCCTCCGTCGGCGCCGCAGCTGGAACAGAGCGGGGGGTTAAGGGTGCAGATCACTGTCTGGCATAAAAGGAAACTATTGTAGGGAAGAGAAAGCAGAAGAGTGGAGAAAAAATAAAGACTCAAAAACACCCGAAAGAAAAAATGAATGAGGAAGGAGGGGAAACGTCTGAGGAAACGAAAGAGAGAAAAGGGGGAAGCAGCAAAGGAAGAAAGAGGAAGGAAAGTGGAGGAAAGAATCCGAGGGAAGTGGGGAGACAGAGAGAGAGCTCAGGAAGGGAAGGGGAGAATGAAAGCATGAGAGGGAGGAAACAGAAGAATGATGGGTAAGGAACATTGAATAAACAGCGTAGAGGAAGGAAAGGAGAGAACTGGATGGAGCAGATGGACAGAGAGTGAAAGCGGAGGAGAAAGAGATATGAGGAGTAGCTTGGGCACGGAAAGGGGGAGAGAAGGGGAGGTTCCCTAGATTCAGAGATGATAGACAGAGAGGCAAAGAACGGGGAGGCAGAAAGAAAGGTACAAACCAGCCAGAAGGTAGAAGCAGGACAGTGGAGGAGATAAAAGAAGGACATTGGATGGACAAAAGGTAGAAGGGGGAAGAAAGAGCCAGTTGCGTGAGATTGAGAGACGCTGAAGGCAGAAAGGGAGAGAAGGTGGAAGGAGACGGCACATGGAAGGAGAAGGAGGACGCAGCCCCGGACCCTGGGGACAGGTTGGAGGCCGGGTGGGTCAGCACAGACAGACACACAGCGCACGCCCATGCTGTGGGCTGTAGCGATGAGCAAGGGCACACGCGGCACCGGAAAGAGACGTGAAGGTCGAGGAGCCAGAGCGGCCGAGGAGACCCAGGCATGTGGGTGCAGCCGCTGACCTGTGGTGGCGTCGGTGGAGACGGGGCCGAGGCGCTTGCGGCCGGAGACGCCGTAGAGGTTGAACTTGTATCTGTGGGACGGAGCCAGGTCATGGAGGTGGAGCGAGCGCAGGGCACCATCCACAGGCAGCGCCCGGGAGTTGCCCTCTGCGTCCCGGTACTGGAGGATGAAGGAGTCGAATGTCCCCCCCTCCACAGTCCAGGAGAGGTCGATGGAGTCGTGGGCTGCGTTGGCCGCCGAGAGCTCACCTAGACGGAGCGGCATCCCAACTGCCTCCTCCGACAGTGCCACTGCTGGAAGAGAGATTGGGGGTGAGGGGCATGAGTCCAATGAGGGACAATGAACCAGAGAGAGCAGGGGCAGGGCATGCCGGGGGCTTCGCCCCATTTCCCAGGGACCTGCAGGGAGTGAAAAGTTAAGTGGGGAGGTCACAAGACAGCAAAAAGGAGAAATGGGACCTGGAGACGGGGCCTGGGTGTATCCTGAATGGGAGAGATGGATAGATGGATGGAGATGTGGGTACATGATGGAGATGGATGGATGCAGTGGATGGATGGATGGATGCTGTGGGTGGATGGATGGATGGATGGATGCTGGGGATGGATGGAGGTGTGGGTACATGTTGGAAGTGGATGGATGGCTGGATGCTGTGGGTGGATGGATGGATGGATGGATGCTGGGGACGGATGGAGGTGTGGGTACATGTTGGAGACGGATGGATGCTGTGGGTGGATGGATGGATGGATGGATGGATGCTGGGGACGGATGGATGGAGGTGTGGGTACATGATGGAGATGGATGGATGCAGTGGATGGATGGATGCTGGGGACAGATGGATGGATGGATGGATGGATGGATGAAGGTGTGGGTACATGCTCCGCCCACCCTTCCCCCGTCCCGATACACCTCCGCCCACCCTTCCCCGTCCCGCCATCCGTCTCGATACACCTCCGCCCACCCTTCCCCCATCCCTCCCTCCATCCCGATACACCTCCGCCCACCCTTCCCCCGTCCCTCCCTCCATCCTGATACACCTCCGCCCACCCTTCCCCCGTCCCCCCCATCCGTCCCGACACACCTCCGCCCACTCTTCCCCTGTCCCTCCCTCCATCCCGAAACACCTCCGCCCACCCTTCCCCCGTCCCTCCATCCATCCCAATACACCTCCGCTCACCCTTCCCCCGTCCCTCCATCCGTCCTGATACACCTCCGCCCACCCTTCCCCCATCCCTCCCTCCATCCCGATACACCTCCGCCCACCCTCCCCCGTCCCTCCCTCCATCCCGATACACCTCCGCCCACCCTTCCCCCGTCCCTCCCTCCATCCCGATACACCTCCGCCCACCCTCCCCCATCCCTCCCTCCATCCCGATACACCTCCGCCCACCCTCCCCTGTCCCTCCCTCCATCCCGATACACCTCCGCCCACCCTCCCCCGTCCCTCCCTCCATCCCGATACACCTCCGCCCACCCTTCCCCCGTCCCTCCATCCATCCCGATACACCTCCGCCCACCCTTCCCCCGTCCCTCCATCCATCCCGATACACCTCCGCTCACCCTTCCCCGTCCCTCCCTCCATCCCGATACACCTCCGCTCACCCTTCCCCCTCCCTCCATCCATCCCGATACACCTCCGCCCACCCTCCCCCGTCCCTCCCTCCATCCCGATACACCTCCGCCCACCCTTCCCCCGTCCCTCCATCCATCCCAATACACCTCCGCCCACCCTTCCCCCGTCCCTCCCTCCATCCTGATACACCTCCGCCCACCCTTCCCCCTCCCTCCCTCCATCCTGATACACCTCCGCTCACCCTTCCCCCGTCCCTCCATCCGTCCCGATACACCTCCGCCCACCCTTCCCCCATCCCTCCCTCCATCCCAATACACCTCCGCCCACCCTCCCCCGTCCCTCCCTCCATCCCGATACACCTCCGCCCACCCTTCCCCCGTCCCTCCATCCTGATACACCTCCGCCCACCCTTCCCCCTCCCTCCCTCCATCCCGATACACCTCCGCCCACCCTTCCCCCGTCCCTCCCTCCATCCTGATACACCTCCACCCACCCTTCCCCCTCCCTCCCTCCATCCCGATACACCTCCGCTCACCCTTCCCCCGTCCCTCCATCCGTCCCGATACACCTCCGCCCACCCTTCCCCCTCCCTCCCTCCATCCCGATACACCTCCGCCCACCCTTCCCCCGTCCCTCCCTCCATCCCGATACACCTCCGCCCACCCTTCCCCCGTCCCTCCCTCCATCCCGATACACCTCCGCCCACACTTCCCCCGTCCCTCCCTCCATCCCGATACACCTCCGCCCACCCTTCCCCCTCCCTCCCTCCATCCCGATACACCTCCGCCCACCCTTCCCCCGTCCCTCCCTCCATCCCGATACACCTCCGCCCACCCTTCCCCCGTCCCTCCCTCCATCCCGATACACCTCCGCCCACCCTTCCCCCGTCCCTCCCTCCATCCCGATACACCTCCGCTCACCCTCCCCCGTCCCTCCCTCCATCCCGATACACCTCCGCCCACCCTCCCCCGTCCCTCCCTCCATCCCGATACACCTCCGCCCACCCTTCCCCCGTCCCTCCATCCATCCCGATACACCTCCGCTCACCCTTCCCCCGTCCCTCCATCAATCCCGATACACCTCCGCTCACCCTCCCCCGTCCCTCCATCCGTCACAGTACACCTCTGCCAACCCTTCCTGCTGTCCATTCTCATACACATACACCTGCCCACCCATCCATTCTAATTCACATCTGTCTTCCCACCTGTCCTTCTGTCCGTCCATCCATCCATCCCCATAAATATCCATTCCTCTACTTATTCATACATCTTCATCTACCCCTACAGACAGTCATCCATCTACCTATTCATTCAGTCATCCCTCCCTATACACAAGTATCGATTCACTCAACCTGCCCCATGTACATCCACACCCCCACCGAGCCAGCCAGCCAGCCACTCTCTCTTGCTGGCCATCTGCTTGTGAAGGCTGGAGGATTGGACTCATCTCCCTCGGAAGGTCCCAGCCCAGGGGTCGGTGTCTCTGACACTGCAAAGCAAAGGGGGTGGGAGGGGAAGGGGCCAGGATTCTTGGAGCAGCTGCTGACCTGTGACGGCGTCAGTGGAGACAGGGCCGAGGCGCTTGCGGCCGGAGACGCCGTAGAGGTTGAACTTGTATCTGCGGGACGGGGCCAGGTTGGTTACAGTGACTGTGCGGGATCCCCCGTCCACGGGCAGTGCCTGGGGTTTGCCCTCCGCGTCCTTGAACTGGAGGAGGAAGGAGTCGAAGTCCCCGGCCTGGACGGTCCAGGAGAGCAGGGTGGAGTTGTGGGTGACGTCAGAGGCCGAGAGCTCCCCCAGGCTGGGCTGGGGGGCAGGTTCCTCCTTCTGCCGCGCTGTGGTGGGAACAGAGAGAGGGGGGTGAAGGCCATATCCAGGGTTGGGGGCAGCTTTCCCGGTTCTTGGGGGGCTTGATTATTCCTAACCAGAGGGGATCTGCAGAGAGGATCAGCAGGGGAGGGTGCAGGGAGCCCCAGTGACCAGCCCCAGGACACAGCCGGATCCTGCTGCTGGGAAGGAGAGCTGGGGACAGACAGACGGATGGTGCATGTCTGCAAAGAGGATCCCACATTCCCAGTTCCCCACGGTCATCCCGCCCCATGGAGGGTGTGACGTTATGAGTGCAATATAATATCTCATTGAAAGGTGACAGGGCCAGCAAGAGTTAATTAACTCCCAGACGGACCTGACCCAGGGCCGAACTTTAAAGGCTGGTTAGGAAGATCTGTAAATGAACAGAGCTTTGAAATGCAGCCGGCATTGTTAGAGAGAGAAGGGGAGATGTTTGCTCAGGTCTTATGATGTAAGCAAACAAGTCTTGTCTATTGCTATGATTCAAAGATCAAAAAAAGGAATATTAACATTTAGGAAGACACTTGTGTGAAATAGTATTATTCTCTATATTAATTATTATTATTATCATCTCTTTGGAAGGTTGTGGTAACCTGGATCTGAACTGTTTAATGGATAAATTATCCTGGGCTAATTGTCAGGATGTTTGTTGTTTTCTCAGGCCAAAAGGCTGCTGGAAATGTATAAAAATCCTGGGACACAATCCTGCTTCATCTCAGACAGATCTGCTTTGGGTTTCAAGAGGGGGAAACCTTAAGCCATAAGGATTGAGATCCCCAGTCACTGACTGGAGCCACCCTGAATATGGACATTGGACTATAACCTCTGGACTATTTCTAAAAGGACTTTTGGAAACTACAAGCTCATCTCTGCTGTGTCTGAACCTCAAGAATTGAATTCAAGTCTGTCTGTATATTGATCTTTTAACCAACACTCTCGCGCTTTTCTTTTTTAATAAATTTTAGTTTAGTTAATAAGAATTGGCTGTAGTGTGTATTTTGGGTAAGATCTAAGTTATCATTTGACCTGGGTCTAGGACCGATCCTTTGGGGTTGGAAGAACCTTTTCTTTTATATGATGAGAGAAGATTTTCAGTAATCATCATCATATCTGACGTGTGTCTGGACGGAGGCCTGAGGCTGGGCACTTTAAGGGAACTGCGTTGTTTGGACGTCTGAGTAACCAGTGAGGTAACACAGAGGCTGTTTTGGGCTGGTTGGGAAATCTAAGTATTGGAATAACCACCAGCGTTTGGGGTTTGTCTGCCCCGGTCTGTTTGCAGTTCACCCTAATTGAGTGACCTCAGCTGGCTCCCAGGGCACCTTCATCACAGAGGGGTCACCCCGGCACAAATCATTGTGAGAGCTGAGCTGGGGGGGGGCAGAGAGAGAGGGGGGAAGGAAGAACAAAGGAGAGAGAAAGAGAAGGGGCTGAACCAAAGCCTCCAACGTCAATGGAAAGATCCCCAGTGACACCCAACCAGCCCCACAGGGGCCTGGAGCACCCATGGAAAAAATTAGTGGGTTCTCAGCACCCACCGGCAGTAAGCTCCTCCCCATCCCCCCCAGCACCTCCCACCCGCTGTGATCAGCTGTTCTGTGGCGTACAGGAGGCGGTGGGGGGAGGGGGAGGAGCTCAGGAGAGGGGGGTGGGCCTGGCGGGAAGAGGTGGGACGGGGCGGAGCGGGGGTGGGAAAAGGCGGGGTGGGGGTGTGTGGAAGGGGTTGAGCATCCATCGATCTGTGCGTCCACACAGACACCTGTTCCTTTCCATGTATCCGACACGTCTCACCATCAGTGCCATCCATCCCACGCATCGTTCCATCCCTCCTCTGAGCCACATGCCCATCCATCCACCCACCTACCAATCCGTCCCCATACACCCCATAACACACAGCCATCCACCCACCTACCAATCCGTCCCCATACACCCCATAACACACAGCCATCCACCCACCTACCAATCCGTCCCCATAACACACAGCCATCCACCCACCTACCAATCCGTCCCCATACACCCCATAACACACAGCCATCCACCCACCTACCAATCCATCCCCATACACCCCATAACACACAGCCATCCACCCACCTACCAATCCATCCCCATACACCCCATAACACACAGCCATCCACCCACCTACCAATCCGTCCCCATACACCCCATAACACACAGCCATCCACCCACCTACCAATCCGTCCCCATAACACACAGCCATCCACCCACCTACCAATCCGTCCCCATACACCCCATAACACACAGCCATCCACCCACCTACCAATCCATCCCCATACACCCCATAACACACAGCCATCCACCCACCTACCAATCCATCCCCATACACCCCATAACACACAGCCATCCACCCACCTACCAATCCGTCCCCATAACACACAGCCATCCACCCACCTACCAATCCGTCCCCATACACCCCATAACACACAGCCATCCACCCACCTACCAATCCATCCCCATACACCCCATAACACACAGCCATCCATCCACCTACCAATCCGTCCCCATACACCCCATAACACACAGCACTCCACCCACCTACCAATCCGTCCCCATAACACACAGCCATCCACCCACCTACCAATCCGTCCCCATACACCCCATAACACACAGCCATCCACCCACCTACCAATCCATCCCCATACACCCCATAACACACAGCCATCCACCCACCTACCAATCCGTCCCCATAACACACAGCCATCCACCCACCTACCAATCCATCCCCATACACCCATAACACACAGCCATCCACTCACCTACCAATCCATCCCCATACACCCCATAACACACAGCCATCCACCCACCTACCAATCCGTCCCCATAACACACAGCCATCCACCTACCAATCCGTCCCCATACACCCCATAACACACAGCCATCCACCCATCTACCTATCCGTCCCCATACACCCCATAACACACAGCCATCCACCCATCTACTAATCCATCCATGCCAAAATTACCCATTGTTAAGGCTACATTTTAGTCATGGGTAAACAAAAATACACGGTCCGTGACCTGTCCATGACTTTTACTATATACCCCTAACTAAAGGGCCGCAGATGCGTTTGGGGGGAGGGCAGTCCGGTGCTGGTGCTGGGGGGGAGCAGGCGGTGGCGTGTGACCCAGGACCCCTGCTGGTGCTTTGGGCGGAGGGTTGGGGGGCTCACAGGCTCCCATCTACGGGTGTCCCTGCAGCTCCCAGGTGGCAGAGGGTCCAGGGGGTCTGCGCACTGTTCCCGCCACAAGTGCCAGCTGTGCGGCTCCCATTGGCTGGGAACCGCAGCCAATGGGAGCTGCAGGGGTGGGGCCTGTGAGCACGGGCAGTGTGCGGAGCCTCCTGGACCCTCCGTTGCCTAGGAGCTGCAGGGCCATGCCAGTGGGAGCCGGGGAGCCCCCCTTCCCAAGGTAAGCGCCCCCCTGCATCCCCCTGCCCCTACCCCCTCCCACTCACCCAAACTGCTGCTGCTGGCCACTGCAGAAGTCACAAAGGTCACGGAAATTCACAGAATCCAAGAGTTCCGTGACCTCCATGACAGACTAACAGCCTTACACAATCTCCATCCATCCCCAAACACAGCTATCCCTCCATACATCTCAACACTCACCTATCCATCCATCCATCCATCCATCCATCCCCATACACAGCTATCCATCCATCCATCCATCCATCCACCCATCCATCCATCCCCAAACACAGCTATCCCTCCATCCATCTCAACACTCACCTATCCATCCATCCATCCATCCCCAAACACAGCTATCCCTCCATACATCTCAACACTCACCTATCCATCCATCCATCCATCCATCCATCCATCCATCCCCAAACACAGCTATCCTTCCATCCATCTCAACACACAGCCATCCATCCACCCATCCATCCATCCCCAACCACAGCTATCCTTCCATCCATCTCAACACTCACCTATCCATCCATCCACCCATCCATCCATCCACCCATCCATCCACACACACCCTCTATCCATCCATCCATCCATCCATCCCCATACACAGCTATCCCTCCATACATCTCAACACTCACCTATCCATCCATCCATCCCCAAACACAGCTATCCTTCCATCCATCTCAACACACAGCCATCCATCCATCCATCCATCCATCCCCATACACAGCTATCCCTCCATACATCTCAACACTCACCTATCCATCCATCCATCCCCAAACACAGCTATCCTTCCATACATCTCAACACACAGCCATCCATCCACCCATCCATCCATCCACCCATCCATCCACACACACCCTCTATCCATCCATCCATCCCCATACACAGCTATCCCTCCATACATCTCAACACTCACCTATCCATCCATCCATCCCCAAACACAGCTATCCTTCCATCCATCTCAACACACAGCCATCCATCCATCCATCCATCCATTCCCATACACAGCTATCCCTCCATACATCTCAACACTCACCTATCCATCCATCCATCCATCCCCAAACACAGCTATCCTTCCATCCATCTCAACACACAGCCATCCATCCACCCATCCATCCACACACACCCTCTAGCCATCCATCCATTCCCATACACAGTTATCCCTCCATACATCTCAACACTCACCTATCCATCCATCCATCCATCCAACCCCAAACACAGCTATCCTTCCATCCATCTCAACACAAAGCCATCCATCCACCCATCCATCCATCCCCAACCACAGCTATCCTTCCATCCATCTCAACACTCACCTATCCATCCATCCACCCATCCGTCTATCCACCCATCCATACACACCCTCTATCCATCCACCCATCCATCCATCCCCATACACAGCTATCCCTCCATACATCTCAACACTCACCTATCCATCCATCCATCCATCCATCCCCAAACACAGCTATCCTTCCATCCATCTCAACACACAGCCATCCATCCACCCATCCATCCATCCACCCATCCATCCACACACACCCTCTAGCCATCCATCCATCCCCATACACAGCTATCCCTCCATACATCTCAACACTCACCTATCCATCCATCCATCCATCCCCAAACACAGCTGTCCTTCCATCCATCTCAACACACAGCCATCCATCCATCCATCCACCCATCCACCCATCCATCCACACACACCCTCTATCCATCCATCCATCCATCCATCCCCATACACAGCTATCCCTCCATACATCTCAACACTCACCTATCCATCCATCCACACACACCCTCTATCCATCCATCCATTCCCATACACAGCTATCCCTCCATACATCTCAACACTCAACCATCCATCCATCCATCCATCCATCCACACACACCCTCTATCCATCCATCCATCCATCACCATACACAGCTATCCCTCCATACATCTCAACACACAGCCATCCATCCACCCATCCATCCATCCACACACACCCTCTATCCATCCATCCATCCCCATACACAGCTATCCTTCCATCCATCTCAACACTCACCTATCCATCCATCCATCCATCCATCCCCAAACACAGCTATCCTTCCATCCATCTCAACACAAAGCCACCCACCCATCCACACACATCCTCTATCCATCCATCCATCCATCCATTCCCATACACAGCTATCCCTCCATACATCTCAACACTCACCTATCCATCCATCCATCCATCCATCCCCAAACACAGCTATCCTTCCATCCATCTCAACACACAGCCATCCATCCACCCATCCATCCATCCACCCATCCATCCACACACACCCTCTATCCATCCATCCATTCCCATACACAGCTATCCCTCCATCCGTCTCAACACTCAGCCATCCATCCATCCATCCATCCCCAAACACAGCTATCCTTCCATCCATCTCAACACACAGCCATCCATCCACCCATCCATCCATCCCCAACCACAGCTATCCTTCCATCCATCTCAACACTCACCTATCCATCCATCCACCCATCCATCCATCCACCCATCCATCCACACACACCCTCTATCCATCCATCCATCCATCCATCCATCCATCCATCCATCCATCCCCATACACAGCTATCCCTCCATACATCTCAACACTCACCTATCCATCCATCCATCCACACACACCCTCTATCCATCCATCCATTCCCATACACAGCTATCCCTCCATACATCTCAACACTCACCTATCCATCCATCCATCCATCCATCCACACACACCCTCTATCCATCCATCCATCCATCCATCCATCCCCATACACAGCTATCCCTCCATACATCTCAACACACAGCCATCCATCCACCCATCCATCCATCCACACACACCCTCTATCCATCCATCCTTCCCCATACACAGCTATCCTTCCATCCATCTCAACACTCACCTATCCATCCATCCATCCCCAAACACAGCTATCCTTCCATCCATCTCAACACAAAGCCACCCACCCATCCACACACATCCTCTATCCATCCATCCATCCATCCATTCCCATACACAGCTATCCCTCCATACATCTCAACAGTCACCTATCCATCCATCCATCCATCCATCCATCCCCAAACACAGCTATCCTTCCATCCATCTCAACACACAGCCCTCCATCCACCCATCCATCCATCCACCCATCCATCCACACACACCCTCTATCCATCCATCCATTCCCATACACAGCTATCCCTCCATCCGTCTCAACACTCAGCCATCCATCCATCCATCCATCCCCAAACACAGCTATCCTTCCATCCATCTCAACACACAGCCATCCATCCACCCATCCATCCATCCCCAACCACAGCTATCCTTCCATCCATCTCAACACTCACCTATCCATCCATCCACCCATCCATCCATCCACCCATCCATCCACACACATCCTCTATCCATCCATCCATCCATCCATCCCCATACACAGCTATCCCTCCATACATCTCAACACTCACCTATCCATCCATCCATCCCCAAACACAGCTATCCTTCCATACATCTCAACACACAGCCATCCATCCATCCATCCATCCATCCCCAAACACAGCTATCCTTCCATCCATCTCAACACACAGCCATCCATCCATCCACCCATCCATCCACCCATCCATCCACACACACCCTCTATCCATCCATCCATTCCCATACACAGCTATCCCTCCATACATCTCAACACTCACCTATCCATCCATCCATCCATCCCCAAACACAGCTATCCTTCCATCCATCTCAACACACAGCCATCCATCCACCCATCCATCCATCCACCCATCCATCCACACACACCCTCTAGCCATCCATCCATCCCCATACACAGCTATCCCTCCATCCATCTCAACACTCACCTATCCATCCATCCACCCATCCATCCCCATACACAGCTATCCCTCCATACATCTCAACACACAGCCATCCATCCATCCATCCATCCACCCACCCATCCATCCATCCATCCATCCCCATACACAGCTATCCTTCCATACATCTCAACACTCACCTATCCATCCATCCATCCATCCATCCACCCATCCATCCATCCCCAAACACAGCTATCCCTCCATACATCTCAACACACAGCCATCCATCCATCCATCCATCCATCCATCCCCACACACAGCTATCCCTCCATACATCTCAACACACAGCCATCCATCCATCCACCCACCCATCCATCCATCCATCCCCATACACAGCTATCCTTCCATACATCTCAACACTCACCTATCCATCCATCCATCCACCCATCCATCCATCCATCCCCAAACATAGCTATCCCTCCATACATCTCAACACACAGCCATCCATCCATCCATCCATCCATCCCCACACACAGCTATCCCTCCATACATCTCAACACACAGCCATCCATCCATCCATCCATCCATCCATCCATCCCCAAACACAGCTATCCCTCCATACATCTCAACACACAGCCATCCATCCATCCATCCCCAAACACAGCTATCCCTCCATCCATCTCAACACTCACCTATCCATCCATCCACCCATCCATCCCCAAACACAGCTATCCTTCCATCCATCTCAACACACAGCCATCCATCCACCCATCCATCCATCCACCCATCCATCCACACACACCCTCTATCCATCCATCCATCCATCCATCCCCATACAAAGCTATCCCTCCATCCATCTCAACACTCACCTATCCATCCATCCATCCATCCCCAAACACAGCTATCCCTCCATCCATCTCAACACTCACCTATCCATCCATCCATCCATCCATCCATCCATCCCCAAACACAGCTATCCTTCCATCCATCTCAACACACAGCCATCCATCCACCCATCCATCCATCCACCCATCCATCCACACACACCCTCTAGCCATCCATCCATTCCCATACACAGCTATCCTTCCATCCATCTCAACACACAGCCATCCATCCACCCATCCATCCATCCACCCATCCATCCACACACACCCTCTAGCCATCCATCCATTCCCATACACAGTTATCCCTCCATACATCTCAACACTCACCTATCCATCCATCCATCCATCCAACCCCAAACACAGCTATCCTTCCATCCATCTCAACACACAGCAATCCATCCACCCATCCATCCATCCCCAACCACAGCTATCCTTCCATCCATCTCAACACTCACCTATCCATCCATCCACCCATCCATCCATCCACCCATCCATACACACCCTCTATCCATCCATCCATCCATCCATCCCCATACACAGCTATCCCTCCATACATCTAAACACTCACCTATCCATCCATCCATCCATCCATCCCCAAACACAGCTATCCTTCCATCCATCTCAACACACAGCCATCCATCCACCCATCCATCCATCCACCCATCCATCCACACACACCCTCTAGCCATCCATCCATCCCCATACACAGCTATCCCTCCATCCATCTCAACACTCACCTATCCATCCATCCACCCATCCATCCCCATACACAGCTATCCCTCCATACATCTCAACACTCACCTATCCATCCATCCATCCACACACACCCTCTATCCATCCATCCATTCTCATACACAGCTATCCCTCCATACATCTCAACACTCACCTATCCATCCATCCATCCATCCATCCACACACACCCTCTATCCATCCATCCATCCATCCATCCATCCCCATACACAGCTATCCCTCCATACATCTCAACACACAGCCATCCATCCACCCATCCATCCATCCACACACACCCTCTATCCATCCATCCATCCCTATACACAGCTATCCTTCCATCCATCTCAACACTCACCTATCCATCCATCCATCCATCCATCCATCCATCCCCAAACACAGCTATCCTTCCATCCATCTCAACACAAAGCCACCCACCCATCCACACACATCCTCTATCCATCCATCCATCCATCCATCCATTCCCATACACAGCTATCCCTCCATACATCTCAACAGTCACCTATCCATCCATCCATCCATCCATCCATCCCCAAACACAGCTATCCTTCCATCCATCTCAACACACAGCCATCCATCCACCCATCCATCCATCCACCCATCCATCCACACACACCCTCTATCCATCCATCCATTCCCATACACAGCTATCCCTCCATCCGTCTCAACACTCAGCCATCCATCCATCCATCCATCCCCAAACACAGCTATCCTTCCATCCATCTCAACACACAGCCATCCATCCACCCATCCATCCATCCACCCATCCATCCACACACACCCTCTATCCATCCATCCATTCCCATACACAGCTATCCTTCCATCCATCTCAACACAAAGCCATCCATCCATCCATACACACCCTCTATACATCCATCCATCCATCCATCCCCATACACAGCTATCCCTCTATCCATCTCAACACTCAGCCATCCATCCATCTATCCACCCACCCATCCATCCATCCATCCACACACATCCTCTATCCATCCATCCATTCCCATACACAGCTATCCCTCCATACATCTCAACACTCACCTATCCATCCATCCATCCATCCATCCCCAAACACAGCTATCCTTCCATACATCTCAACACACAGCCATCCATCCATCCACCCAGCCATCCATCCACCCATCCATCCACACACACCCTCTATCCATCCATCCATCCATCCATCCCCATACACAGCTATCCTTCCATCCATCTCAACACACAGCCATCCATCCACCCATCCATCCATCCACCCATCCATCCACACACACCCTCTATCCATCCATCCATTCCCATACACAGCTATCCCTCCATCCGTCTCAACACTCAGCCATCCATCCATCCATCCATCCCCAAACACAGCTATCCTTCCATCCATCTCAACACACAGCCATCCATCCACCCATCCATCCATCCACCCATCCATCCACACACACCCTCTATCCATCCATCCATTCCCATACACAGCTATCCTTCCATCCATCTCAACACAAAGCCATCCATCCATCCATCCATAGATTCATAGATTCATAGATTATAGGACTGGAAGGGACCTCGAGAGGTCATCGAGTCCAGTCCCCTGCCCGCATGGCAGGACCAAATACTGTCTAGACCATCCCTGAAAGACATTTATCTAACCTACTCTTAAATATCTCCAGAGACGGAGATTCCACAACCTCCCTAGGCAATTTGTTCCAGTGTTTAACCACCCTGACAGTTAGGAACTTTTTCCTAATGTCCAACCTAGACCTCCCTTGCTGCAGTTTAAACCCATTGTTTCTGGTTCTATCCTTAGAGGCTAAGGTGAAGAAGTTCTCTCCCTCCTCCTTATGACACCTGTCACGGAGTATTGGGGGACTCAGGGCCCTGCACCCCCGGCTTCCTGCGATTCACCATGACTCTCAGCCAGCCAGTAAAGCAGAAGGTTTATTTGGATGACAGGAATACAGTCCAAGACAGGTCTTGCAGGCACAGACAACAGGGACCCCCTCAGTTAGGTCCATCTTGGGGTCCCCGGGCATCCCAGCTCAGCCCCCCTTGGGAGGTCAGAGCCATCTCTGCCCCCCAGCCCTCTCTCCCTGCCTGCTTCCAGCACTCTGCCTTCAGCGACCCCTCCCACAGCCTTTGTTCAGTTTCCCGGGCTAAGGAGTCGCCTCCCCTTCAACCCCTTCCTGGGTTCTCATGTTACACACTCAGGTATGCGCCCTCGGGCAGATCCCATCCTGCAATGCAGACCATCCTAGTCACACTCCCCTGTCAGCATTCACAGACCACAGTGAGAACAGGCCCAGTTCGTCACATCTCTCCCCCCTTCGAGACCGAACTGAGCAGGGTCACTTTAGCCAGTGACCCGGGGAAGTTCGAACCTACCCCCGTTCCCATGGATGCCCCCGCATCCCTCCCATTCCTTGGTGAGAATTACACCAGGCCCCTCCAGTTTCACGCCCCCCCTTAGGTCGGGGGTGCTTGATGGCACTCGCAGTTCGCATGTGGGAAGGTTTATGCGGCCTGCGCCCTTTTCCCACCCCCATACCTCTGGGGTTCCAACTGGGCTGTGGTCTTCTCCCAGCGCTCCAGTCTGGAGGTCTGTGCTTTGGGCTCTCTTGGTTCAGAGCCGCCCTTTTAACCTTGGCCACCCTCCGGAAAGGATCCTTATTGCTGGGCAAGGGTCCTAAAGCTGTTTTCCCCTTGTCCCAGGCCTTCCTCCCCCTCTGACAGGGGTCACAGGATCCGCAGTACTGTCGGACAGTAACAAAGACCCCAGGCCAGTAAAAGCTCCGTAGCAGCCTCTGCTGGGTACGCCAGGTTCCCTGGTGCCCTGCGAGGGGAATGTCATGGGCCCGGCACAGCAGCTGGCGGCGATACTTCTGGGGTACCACCAGCTGCCTCCTGATCCCCCCTGACTCCATTTTCCCTGGGGGAGCCCATTCTCGGTACAGGAACCCCTTCTCCCACAGGAACCTTTTCCGGCCACCTCGTCCCATGGTCTGTACCACATTGAGGTCGGCCAGGTCCCTTATCTTCCGCAAGGAGGGATCTCTCTGCAACTCGGCCTGGAACTCAGCAGCTGGGACAGGGATGGCCACCTGCTCTTTCTCGCCCGCTGGGTCCGAAGCTGCAGCCTCCCTGAGCCGCGTCCGTGGGCGTTCCCTCCCCACCAGCTTAGGGTCCCGCGCCTCAGGCAAAGCACCCCCCCCAAGGCCAGGGGGCAGTGCCCCTTGCCGGCTCTGACCGCGGGTCACAACTAAGGCGGTCTGGGGGCTGCTTGGCCAGTCCTCTAGGTCCCCCCCCATCAACACCTCGGTGGGCAAATGGTGGTGCACTCCCACGTCCTTGGGGCCCTCCTTGGCCCCCCATTTCAGGTGTACCCTCGCTACGGGAACCTTGAATGGGGTCCCGCCCACCCCGGTCAGGGTCAGGAAGGTGTTGGGCACCACCCGATCTGGGGCCACCACCTCGGGCCGGGCCAGTGTCACCTCTGCGCCCGTGTCCCAGTAACCATAAACTTTCTTCCCCTCCACCTCCAGGGGAACAAGGCACTCGCTCCGCAGGGACAGCCCCGCGCCAACCCTGTAAACGGAGAACTTTGAATCCGGAGCATCTGGCCCCCCAGAGAAGCTAGCCTGGGGCTCTCCTCCCTCCTTAGCAGGTGGTACTCTGCCAGCCCCCCTTCCCTGGGAATGCTGCCTCTCGCCGGGCTGGGTCTCTACCCAGTCAACCCTCTGTGGGTTCGGCCTGCTCAGTCTGTCCCTGAGCCTGGGGCACTGGGCCCGTATGTGGCCCTTTTGGCCACAGTGGTAGCAGCCCATGTCCCATGGGTCCCCTTGAGTGGGTCGGATGGTCCTGATGCCGGATGTTCCCCTCTGATGGGGTTTTTCTGTATTTTCCCACGGGGAGGTCCCATGGTGACTCTCTCTCTGCGTTGTGGTGGGATTGCTCCTTTGGGACTCCTCCCTTTTATCTCCTGACCGGTTCTTTACGAACTCATCGGCCAGCCGGCCTGCCTGTCGCGGGTTCTCTGGCTTTCTGTCCACCAACCACAGCCTCAGGTCAGATGGGCACCGCTCATACAGTTGCTCCAGTACCAGCAGTTTGACCAGGTCCTCCTTCGTCTGGGCCCCATCAGCCCACTTGCTGGCGTATCCTTCCATGCGGGCGGCTAGTTGCAGATATGAGATCTCAGGGGTTTTATCCTGATTCCGGAACCTTTCCCGGTACATCTCAGGAGTCAGCCCAAACTCTCGTAGCAGGGCCTTTTTGAATAGTTCGTAGTCCCCTTTCTCTGCCTCTCCCAGTTGGCGGTACAATGCCACGGCTTTGGGGTCCAGTAAGGGGGTAAGGACCCGGAGTCTGTCCGCGGGATCAACCTGGTGCAGCTCGCAGGCCGTCTCAAAGGCCTCCAGGAAGTCATCCATGTCCTCCCCCTCCTTGTATGGGGCCATGATGCACTTATCAAAGCTCCGTGCAGTCCTGGGTCCCCCCTCACTCACCGCAGCCGGGGGTTCGCTGCCCCTCAGTCTCGCCAGTTCCAGTTCACGCTGATGTTGTCTCTCATTCTCCTGTCTCTGTCTCTCTTTCTCCTCCCGTTCATGCTGTCTCTGTCTCTCTTCACGCTGATGCTGTCTCTCTTTCTCCTCCCGTTCATGCTGACGCTGTCTCTCTTCATGCTGTCTCTGTTGTTCACGATCCTCCAGCTCCCTCAGTTTTAGCTCTTTCTCCCATTCCAGCCAATTCCGCTCCCCGGATGCCGAACGCCGCCGGGAGGATCCTCTGCTGGCCGGCGAGCTTCGCCGGGGGGACCCCCTGCTGGCCGGGGGGGTCACGGCGCCTTCGGTATTTGCTGGGCTCCTCCCCACCCTTCCCCTAGGCATAGGAAGGAGGGGTCTCGGGAAGCCCTCAGCAGCCGGCTGACCACTCCCAGCTGGGACAGACACTGGTGCCTGCGCTGCATTTGCCAGGCTGCTTCCCTGAGACACAGGGATCAGTTCATTCGCGCGATCTTCCGCCTCCAGCTGGGCAATGAGCTGTTCTTTGGTGAGCCTCCCAATGCGCAGCCGCCTCTGCTTGCACAGCTCCACCAGGTCGCTCTTAAGCCGCTTGGCATACATCTTCCTGCTGGCCACTCACCGGCCTGTGTGCTCACAGCTCCCCACAGTTCCCAGGGGGCCCCCTAGTGTGCCAGCCCTTCTCGAGGTCACCGCCTCTCTGCCAGGGTCGAGCTGCAGACTCCTCCGCCCCTGGGACCACTCGCTGCGATCCCCCCGGGGGACCCTGTTACTGCAAAAGTCCTTCTCGCTGGTCACACACTCCCAGGGGTAATAACCGTCTCTCTCTCACTCTTCAGCACGCCTGGTCCCCGTCAATCCCCCTTCGTTTTACTGCTCCCCAGTCACTTACTGCAGGAAGCGCCGTCCACGGGGTGCAGTAGATCCCACCGCTGCCACCAGTTGTCACGGAGTATTGGGGGACTCAGGGCCCTGCACCCCCGGCTTCCTGCGATTCACCATGACTCTCAGCCAGCCAGTAAAGCAGAAGGTTTATTTGGATGACAGGAATACAGTCCAAGACAGGTCTTGCAGGCACAGACAACAGGGACCCCCTCAGTTAGGTCCATCTTGGGGTCCCCGGGCATCCCAGCCCAGCCCCCCTTGGGAGGTCAGAGCCATCTCTGCCCCCCAGCCCTCTCTCCCTGCCTGCTTCCAGCACTCTGCCTTCAGCGACCCCTCCCACAGCCTTTGTTCAGTTTCCCGGGCTAAGGAGTCGCCTCCCCTTCAACCCCTTCCTGGGTTCTCATGTTACACACTCAGGTATGCGCCCTCGGGCAGATCCCATCCTGCAATGCAGACCATCCTAGTCACACTCCCCTGTCAGCATTCACAGACCACAGTGAGAACAGGCCCAGTTCGTCACATCAAACCCATTGTTTCTGGTTCTATCCTTAGAGGCTAAGGTGAACAAGTTCTCTCCCTCCTCCTTATGACACCCTTTTAGATACCTGAA
This sequence comes from Malaclemys terrapin pileata, assembly GCF_027887155.1. Lineage (NCBI taxonomy): Eukaryota > Metazoa > Chordata > Testudines > Emydidae > Malaclemys > Malaclemys terrapin. The sequence continues at coordinate 107,904,565 of NC_071509.1, read as the reverse complement.
AACTGCTATCATGTCCCCTCTCAGTCTTCTCTTTTCCAAACTAAACAAACCCAGTTCTTTCAGCCTTCCTTCATAGGTCATGTTCTCAAGACCTTTAATCATTCTTGTTGCTCTTCTTTGGACCCTTTCCAATTTCTCCACATCTTTTTTAAAATGCGGCGCCCAGAACTGGACACAATACTCCATCTGAGGCCTAACCAGAGCAGAGTAGAGCGGAAGAATGACTTCTCGTGTCTTGCTCACAACACACCTGTTAATACATCCCAGAATCATGTTTGCTTTTTTTGCAACAGCATCACACTGTTGACTCATATTTAGCTTGTGGTCCACTATAACCCCTAGATCCCTTTCTGCCGTACTCCTTCCTAGACAGTCTTTTCCCATTCTGTATGTGTGAAATTGATTTTTCCTTCCTAAGTGGAGCACTTTGCATTTGTCTTTGTTAAACTTCATCCTGTTTAACTCAGACCATTTCTCCAATTTGTCCAGATCATTTTGAATTATGACCCTGTCCTCCAAAGTAGTTGCAATCCCTCCCAGTTTGGTATCATCCGCAAACTTAATAAGCGTACTTTCTATGCCAATATCTAAGTCGTTGATGAAGATATTGAACAGAGCCGGTCCCAAAACAGACCCCTGCGGAACCCCACTCGTTACGCCTTTCCAGCAGGATTGGGAACCATTAATAACAACTCTCTGAGTATGGTTATCCAGCCAGTTATGCACCCACCTTATAGTAGCCCCATCTAATTTGTATTTGCCTAGTTTATCGATAAGAATATCATGCGAGACCGTATCAAACGCCTTACTAAAGTCTAGGTATACCACATCCACCGCTTCACCCTTATCCACAAGGCTCGTTATCCTATCAAAGAAAGCTATCAGATTGGTTTGACATGATTTGTTCTTCACAAATCCATGCTGGCTGTTCCCTATCACCTTACCACCTTCCAAGTGTTTGCAGATGATTTCCTTAATTACTTGCTCCATTATCTTCCCTGGCACAGAAGTTAAACTAACTGGTCTGTAGTTACCTGGGTTGTTCTTATTTCCCTTTTTATAGATGGGCACTATATTTGCCCTTTTCCAGTCTTCTGGAATCTCTCCCATTTCCCATGATTTTCCAAAGATAATAGCTAGAGGCTCAGATACCTCCTCTATTAGCTCCTTGAGTATTCTAGGATGCATTTCATCAGGCCCGGGTGACTTGCAGGCATCTAACTTTTCTAAGTGATTTTTAACTTGTTCTTTTTTTATTTTATCTGCTAAACCTACCCCCTTCCCATTAGCATTCACTATGTTAGGCATTCCTTCAGACTTCTCGGTGAAGACCGAAACAAAGAAGTCATTAAGCATCTCTGCCATTTCCAAGTTTCCTGTTACTGTTTCTCCCTCTTCACTAAGCAGTGGGCCTACCCTGTCTTTGGTCTTCCTCTTGCTTCTAATGTATTGATAAAAAGTCTTCTTGTTTCCTTTTATTCCCGTAGCTAGTTTGAGCTCATTTTGTGCCTTTGCCTTTCTAATCTTGCCCCTGCATTCCTGTGTTGTTTGCCTATATTCATCCTTTGTAATCTGTCCTAGTTTCCATTTTTTATATGACTCCTTTTTATTTTTTAGATCGTGCAAGATCTCATGGTTAAGCCAAGGTGGTCTTTTGCCACATTTTCTATCTTCCCTAACCAGCGGAATAGCTTGCTTTTGGGCCCTTAATAGTGTCCCTTTGAAAAACTGCCAACTCTCCTCAGTTGTTTTTCCCCTCAGTCTTGATTCCCATGGGACCTTACCTATCAGCTCTCTGAGCTTACCAATATCTGCCTTCCTGAAATCCATTGTCTCTATTTTGCTGTTCTCCCTTCTACCCTTCCTTAGAATTGCAAACTCTATGATTTCATGATCACTTTCACCCAGGCTGCCTTCTACTTTCACATTCTCAACGAGTTCCTCCCTATTTGTTAAAATCAAGTCTAGAACAGCTTCCCCCCTAGTAGCTTTTTCAACCTTCTGAAATAAAAAGTTGTCTCCAATGCAGTCCAGGAATTTGTTGGATAGTCTGTGCCCCGCTGTGTTATTTTCCCAACATATATCCGGATAGTTGAAGTCCCCCATCACCACCAAATCTTGGGCTTTGGATGATTTTGTTAGTTGCTTGAAAAAAGCCTCATCCACCTCTTCCACCTGGTTAGGTGGCCTGTAGTAGACTCCTAGCATGACATCTCCCTTGTTTTTTGCCCCTTTAAGCCTAACCCACACACACCCTCTATACATCCATCCATCCATCCATCCATCCCCATACACAGCTATCCCTCTATCCATCTCAACACTCAGCCATCCATCCATCTATCCACCCACCCATCCATCCATCCATCCATCCACACACATCCTCTATCCATCCATCCATTCCCATACAAAGCTATCCCTCCATCCGTCTCAACACTCAGCCATCCATCCATCCATCCACACACACCCTCTATACATGCATCCATTCCCACACACAGCTATCACTCCATCCGTCTCAACACTCATCCATCCATCCATTCATCCACCCATCCATCCACACACACCCTCTATCCATCCTTCCATTCCCATACACAGCTATCCTTTCATCCGTCTCAACACTCATCCATCCATCCATACACACCCTCCATCCATCAATCCATCCATCCCCACACACAGCTATCCTTCCATCCGTCTCAACACACATCCATGCATCCATCCACACACACCCTCCATCCATCCAGCCACCCATCCATCCCCATACACAGCTATCCCTCCATCCGTCTCAACACTCAGCCATCCATCCACCCATCCACCCATCCACCCCCACACAGCTATCCCTCCATCCATCTCAACACACACCCATCTATCCATCCATTCATCCATCCATCCATCCATCCCCATACACAGCTATCCTTCCATCCATTCCAACACACCCTCTATCCATTCACCCACCATCACCCCTGTCCAGCCATGTAAACACTCAACCTTCTCTCTCTCTCCATCTGTTGAATGGCCATAGACAGGTCATGGAAGCTGGAGACTGGACGCTTCATCCCAGGAAGGTCCCAGTCTAGTGGCCAGCATCCCTGCCACACTGCAAAGCAAAGGGGGTGGGATGGGAAGGAGCCGCACCCGTAGACGCAGCCGCTGACCTGTGACGGCGTCGGTGGAGACGGGGCCGAGGCGCTTGCGGCCGGAGATGCCATAGAGGTTGAACTTGTATCTGCGGGAAGGTGCCAGGTTGGTTATGTTGACTGTGCGGGATCCCCCGCCCATGGGCAGCGCCTGGGGTTTGCCCTTCGCGTCCTTGTACTGGAGGAGGAAGGAGTCAAAGGTCCCCTCCTCCACAGTCCAGGAGAGCAGGATGGAGTCGTGGGTGATGTCGGAGGCCGAGAGCTCCCCCAGGCTGGGCTGGGCGGTGGGTACCTCCTCCGTCGGCGCCGCAGCTGGAACAGAGAGAGGGGGGTGAAGGGTATGGTCAGCAGGAGCAGCTTTCCGGGTCCTTGGGGGGCCGGATTATTGCCATCCCGATGAATTAGCGGGAGAGGGGGCAGGGAGCCCCAGGGACTGGCCCCAGGACACAGCTGGATCCTGCAGCTGGGAAGGAGAGCTGGGGACAGACAGACGGACGGGGCATGTCTGCAAAGAGGATCCCACATTCCTGGGTTTCCTGCAGCCACCCTGCCTCCACGGAGGGGTCGGCCCAGAGTGACCGGCACAAACCATGGGCAGAGCTGAGCTGAGACGGGAGGAGAGGGGTGAAGGAAGAGCAAATGAGAGAAAAAGAGAAGGGGGTGAAACTAAAACCACCACCCTCAATGAAAAGATCCCCATTGACCACCGTCCACCCCCAGACACTCCTCCATCCATCCATCGCGATCCCATACTTCCGCCCATCCATGCATCTATCACCCACCCAGCCTTTCTTGTTGACAATGTGACCTAGCCACAGAGTTACACATACACATCTATAAATCAATCCCCCCATAACACCCATCCATTCCCACACACATCCACCCACCCTACTGTCTGTACATCCATCCATCCACCAGTCTGCCCTTCTGTCCATCCCCATACACATCCATCCACCTTACTGTCTGTACGTCCATCCATCCATCCCCATACACAGCTATCCCTCTATCCATCTCAACACTCAGCCATCCATCCATCCATCCACCCACCCATCCATCCATCCATCCATCCACACACATCCTCAATCCATCCATCCATTCCCATACACAGCTATCCCTCCATCCGTCTCAACACTCAGCCATCCATCCATCCACACACACCCTCTATACATCCATCCATCCCCATACACAGCTATCCTTCCATCCGTCTCAACACATGGCCATCCATCCACCCACACACACCATCCATCCATCCATCCCCATACACAGCTATCCTTCCATCCGTCTCAACACACATCCATGCATCCACCCACCCACCCATCCATCCACACACCCCCTCCATCCATCCATCCATCCCCACACACAGCTATCCTTCCATCCGTCTCAACACACATCCATGCATCCATCCACACACACCCTCTATCCATCCACCCATCCATCCACACACACCCTCTATACATCCATCCATCCATCCATCCCCATATACAGCTATCCCTCCATCCGTCTCAACACTCAGCCATCCATCCACCCATCCAGCCACACACACCCTCCATCCATCCATCCATCCACACACACCCTCTATCCAACCAGCCACCCATCCTTCCCCATACACAGCTATCCCTCCATCCGTCTCAACACTCAGCCATCCATCCACCCATCCATCCATCCATCCATCCACCCATCCAGCCACACACACCCTCTATCCATCCATCCATCCATCCATCCATCCATCCCCATACACAGCTATCCTTCCATCCATCTCAACACACACCCATCTATCCATCTACACACACCCTCTATCCATCCATTCATCCATCCATCCATCCATCCCCATACACAGCTATCCTTCCATCCGTTCCAACACAATGAAAAGATCCCCATTGACCACCGTCCACCCCCAGACACTCCTCCATCCATCCATCGCGATCCCATACTTCCGCCCATCCATGCATCTATCACCCATCCAGCCTTTCTTGTTGACAATGTGACCTAGCCACAGAGTTACACATACACATCTATAAATCAATCCCCCCATAACACCCATCCATTCCCACACACATCCACCCACCCTACTGTCTGTACATCCATCCATCCACCAGTCTGCCCTTCTGTCCATCTCCATACACATCCATCCACCTTACTGTCTGTACGTCCATCTCCATCCCCATACACACCCACCCACCCTACCGTCTATACGTCCATCCATCCCCATAAACATCCCTCCAACAGTCTGCCCTTCTGTCCATCCCCATCCACCCACCTTTCCGACTGTACGTCCATCCATCCATCCATCCCCATACACATCCACCCACCCTACCGCCTGTATGTCCATACATCCATTCCCATAAACATCCATCCACCAGTCTGCCCTTCTGTCCATCCCCATACACATCCATCCACCTTACCGTCTGTACGTCCATCCATCCATCCCCATAAACATCCCTCCACCAGTCTGTCCATCCCCATACACATCCCCCCACCCTACCGCCTGTATGTCCATCCATCCATTCCCATACACAGCTATCCCTCTATCCATCTCAACACTCAGCCATCCATCCATCCATCCACCCACCCATCCATCCATCCACACACATCCTCAATCCATCCATCCATTCCCATACACAGCTATCCCTCCATCCGTGTCAACACTCAGCCATCCATCCATCCATCCATCCATCCACACACATCCTCTATACATCCATCCATTCCCATACACAGCTATCCCTCCATCCGTCTCAACACTCAGCCATCCATCCATCCACACACACCCTCTATACATCCATCCATCCCCATACACAGCTATCCTTCCATCCGTCTCAACACATGGCCATCCATCCACCCACACACACCATCCATCCATCCATCCCCATACACAGCTATCCTTCCATCCGTCTCAACACACATCCATGCATCCACCCACCCACCCATCCATCCACACACCCCCTCCATCCATCCATCCATCCCCACACACAGCTATCCTTCCATCCGTCTCAACACACATCCATGCATCCATCCACACACACCCTCTATCCATCCACCCATCCATCCACACACACCCTCTATACATCCATCCATCCATCCATCCCCATATACAGCTATCCCTCCATCCGTCTCAACACTCAGCCATCCATCCACCCATCCAGCCACACACACCCTCCATCCATCCATCCATCCACACACACCCTCTATCCAACCAGCCACCCATCCTTCCCCATACACAGCTATCCCTCCATCCGTCTCAACACTCAGCCATCCATCCACCCATCCATCCATCCATCCATCCACCCATCCAGCCACACACACCCTCTATCCATCCATCCATCCATCCATCCATCCATCCCCATACACAGCTATCCTTCCATCCATCTCAACACACACCCATCTATCCATCTACACACACCCTCTATCCATCCATTCATCCATCCATCCATCCATCCCCATACACAGCTATCCTTCCATCCGTTCCAACACAATGAAAAGATCCCCATTGACCACCGTCCACCCCCAGACACTCCTCCATCCATCCATCGCGATCCCATACTTCCGCCCATCCATGCATCTATCACCCATCCAGCCTTTCTTGTTGACAATGTGACCTAGCCACAGAGTTACACATACACATCTATAAATCAATCCCCCCATAACACCCATCCATTCCCACACACATCCACCCACCCTACTGTCTGTACATCCATCCATCCACCAGTCTGCCCTTCTGTCCATCTCCATACACATCCATCCACCTTACTGTCTGTACGTCCATCCATCCATCCCCATACACACCCACCCACCCTACCGTCTATACGTCCATCCATCCCCATAAACATCCCTCCAACAGTCTGCCCTTCTGTCCATCCCCATCCACCCACCTTTCCGACTGTACGTCCATCCATCCATCCATCCCCATACACATCCACCCACCCTACCGCCTGTATGTCCATACATCCATTCCCATAAACATCCATCCACCAGTCTGCCCTTCTGTCCATCCCCATACACATCCATCCACCTTACCGTCTGTACGTCCATCCATCCATCCCCATAAACATCCCTCCACCAGTCTGTCCATCCCCATACACATCCCCCCACCCTACCGCCTGTATGTCCATCCATCCATTCCCATACACAGCTATCCCTCTATCCATCTCAACACTCAGCCATCCATCCATCCATCCACCCACCCATCCATCCATCCACACACATCCTCAATCCATCCATCCATTCCCATACACAGCTATCCCTCCATCCGTGTCAACACTCAGCCATCCATCCATCCATCCATCCATCCACACACATCCTCTATACATCCATCCATTCCCATACACAGCTATCCCTCCATCCGTCTCAACACTCAGCCATCCATCCATCCATCCATCCATCCATCCATCCATCCATCCATCCATCCATCCATCCACACACACCCTCTATACATCCATCCATCCATCCCCATACACAGCTATCCTTCCATCCGTCTCAACACATGGGCATCCATCCACCCACACACACCATCCATCCATCCATCCCCATACACAGCTATCCTTCCATCCGTCTCAACACATGGGCATCCATCCACCCACACACACCATCCATCCATCCATCCCCATACACAGCTATCCTTCCATCCGTCTCAACACACATCCATGCATCCATCCACACACACCCTCTATCCATCCACCCATCCATCCACACACACCCTCTATCCATCCAGCCACCCATCCTTCCCCATACACAGGTATCCCTCCATCCGTCTCAACACTCAGCCATCCATCCATCCATCCATCCATCCACCCATCCAGCCACACACACCCTCCATCCATCCATCCATCCATCCATCCACACACATCCTCTATACATCCATCCATCCATCCATTCCCATACACAGCTATCCCTCCATACATCTCAACACTCACCTATCCATCCATCCATCCACCCATCCAGCCACACACACCCTCCATCCAACCAGCCACCCATCCTTCCCCATACACAGCTATCCCTCCATCCGTCTCAACACTCACCTATCCATCCATCCATCCATCCATCCACACACACCCTCTATCCATCCATCCATCCATCCATCCATTCCCATACACAGCTATCCCTCCATACATCTCAACACTCACCTATCCATCCATCCATCCACCCATCCAGCCACACACACCCTCCATCCATCCATCCATCCATCCACACACACCCTCTATCCAACCAGCCACCCATCCTTCCCCATACACAGCTATCCCTCCATCCGTCTCAACACTCACCTATCCATCCATCCATCCATCCATCCACACACACCCTCTATCCATCCATCCATCCATCCATTCCCATACACAGCTATCCCTCCATACATCTCAACACTCACCTATCCATCCATCCATCCACCCATCCAGCCACACACACCCTCCATCCATCCATCCATCCATCCATCCACACACACCCTCTATCCAACCAGCCACCCATCCTTCCCCATACACAGCTATCCCTCCATCCGTCTCAACACTCAGCCATCCATCCACCCATCCATCCATCCATCCACCCATCCAGCCACACACACCCTCTATCCATCCATCCATCCCCATACACAGCTATCCTTCCATCCATCTTAACACACATCCATCCATCCATCCACTCCCTGTATCCATCCATCCATCCCCACACACAGCTATCCCTCCATCCGTCTCAACACTCAGCCATTCATCCACCCATCCACCCATCCATCCCCATACAGCTATCCCTCCATCCATCTCAACACACACCCATCTATCCATCTACACACACCCTCTATCCATCCATTCATCCATCCATCCATCCATCCCCATACACAGCTATCCTTCCATCCGTTCCAACACACCCTCTATCCATTCACCCACCAACACCCCTGTCCAGCCATGTAAACACTCAACCTTCTCTCTCTCTCCATCTGTTGAAAGGCCATAGACAGGTCATGGAAGCTGGAGACTGGAAGTTTCATCCCAGGAAGGTCCCAGTCTAGTGGCCAGCATCCCTGCCACACTGCAAAGCAAAGGGGATGGGATGGGAAGGAGCCGCACCCGTAGACGCAGCCGCTGACCTGTGACAGCGTCGGTGGAGACGGGGCCGAGGCGCTTGCGGCCGGAGATGCCATAGAGGTTGAACTTGTATCTGCGGGAAGGTGCCAGGTTGGTTATGTTGACTGTGCGGGATCCCCTGCCCACGGGCAGCGCCTGGGGTTTGCCCTTCGCGTCCTTGTACTGGAGGAGGAAGGAGTCAAAGGTCCCCTCCTCCACAGTCCAGGAGAGCAGGATGGAGTCGTGGGTGATGTCGGAGGCCGAGAGCTCCCCCAGGCTGGGCTGGGCGGTGGGTACCTCCTCCGTCGGCACCGCAGCTGGAACAGAGAGAGGGGGGTGAAGGGTATGGTCAGCAGGAGCAGCTTTACGGGTCCTTGGGGGGCTGGATTATTGCCATCCCGATGAATTAGCAGGAGAGGGGGCAGGGAGCCCCAGGGACTGGCCCCAGGACACAGCTGGATCCTGCAGCTGGGAAGGAGAGCTGGGGACAGACAGACGGACGGGGCATGTCTGCAAAGAGGATCCCACATTCCTGGGTTTCCTGCAGCCACCCTGCCTCCATGGAGGGGTCGGCCCAGAGTGACTGGCACAAACCATGGGCAGAGCTGAGCTGAGACGGGAGGAGAGGGGTGAAGGAAGAGCAAATGAGAGAAAAAGAGAAGGGGGTGAAACCAAAACCACCACCCTCAATGAAAAGATCCCCATTGACCACCGTCCACCCCCAGACACTCCTCCATCCATCCATCGCGATCCCATACTTCCGCCCATCCATGCATCTATCACCCATCCAGCCTTTCTTGTTGACAATGTGACCTAGCCACAGAGTTACACATACACATCTATAAATCAATCCCCCCATAACACTCATCCATTCCCACACACATCCACCCACTCTACTGTCTGTACATCCATCCATCCACCAGTCTGCCCTTCTGTCCATCTCCATACACATCCATCCACCTTACTGTCTGTACGTCCATCCATCCATCCCCATACACACCCACCCACCCTACCGTCTATACGTCCATCCATCCCCATAAACATCCCTCCAACAGTCTGCCCTTCTGTCCATCCCCATCCACCCACCTTACCGACTGTACGTCCATCCATCCATCCATCCCCATACACATCCACCCACCCTACCGCCTGTATGTTCATCCATCCATTCCCATAAACATCCATCCACCAGTCTGCCCTTCTGTCCATCCCCATACACATCCATCCACCTTACTGTCTATACGTTCATCCATCCATCCCCATACACACCCACCCACCCTACCGTCTATACGTCCATCCATCCCCATAAACATCCCTCCAACAGTCTGCCCTTCTGTCCATCCCCATCCACCCACCTTACCGACTGTACGTCCATCCATCCATCCCCATACACATCTACCCACCCTACCGCCTGTATGTCCATCCATCCATCCATCCCCATAAACATCCCTCCAACAGTCTGCCCTTCTGTCCATCCCCATCCACCCACCTTATCTACTGTACATCCATCCATCCATCCCCATACACATCCCCCCACCCTACCGCCTGTATGTCCATCCATCCATTCCCATAAACATCCATCCACCAGTCTGTCCATCCCCATACACATCAACCCACCCTACCATCTATAAGTCCATCCATCCATCCCCATAAACATGTCCATTCCCACACACATCCATCCACCTTACTGTCTGTACGTCCATCCATCCATCCATCCCCATACACACCCACCCACCCTACCGTCTATACGTCCATCCATCCATCCCCATAAACATCTCTCCACGAGTCTGTCCATCCCCATACACATCCCCCCAGCCATTTGTCCATCCATCAATCGCTATTCACACCTGCCCCCCAGTCCATCTGCCCCCCCCCATCATCTGACCATCCCCATATATATCTATTCCTCTTTCTATGGATCCATTACCATCCCCTCCCTCCATCCATCTCTATCCACCCCCATAGACATCCTATTAATTCATCCATCCATCCCTAGACACCTCTATCCATTCACTCAACATGCCCCATGCACATCCATACAGCTGTCTGTCTATCCATCCATCCCCATCCACATTCTTCCCTCTACCCATTGAATGGCTGCCAATCTGCTTGTGGAGGCTGGAGGCTTGGAAGTGTTTTCCTGGGAAGGTCCTGGCCCAGTGGATGGTGTCCCTGACACTGTAGAGCAAAGGGGGGTGGGAGGGGAAGGGGTCGGGCCCTGGGAGTTGCCGCTGACCCGTGACAGCATCAGTGGAGATAGGTCCAAGGCGCTTGTGGCCGGAGACACCGTAGAATTTGAAGTTGTATCTGTGGGAGGGCGCCAGGTTGGTTACGGTGACTGTGCGGGATCTGCCGTCCACGGGCTGCGCCTGGGGTTTGCCCTCCGCGTCCTTGTACTGGAGGAGGAAGGAGTCGAAGTCCCCGGCCTGGACGGTCCAGGAGAGCAGGATGGAGTCATGGGTGATGTTAGAGGCTGAGAGCTCCCCCAGACTGGGCTGGGGAGTGGGTTCCTCCTCCGGCCCCACCACAGCTGGAACAGAGAGAAGGGGGTGAAGGGGGAGGCTGGAGTGGGGGCAACTCGCTGGGATCTTGGGGGTCTGGGTTATTTCTAGCCAGAGGAGATTTGCAGGGAGGATTAGCAGGGGAGGGTGCAGGGACGCCCAGGGACTTGTCCCAGGACACAGCCGGATCCTGCTGCTGGGAAGGAGAGCTGAGGACAGACTAATGGACGGGGCATGTCTGCAAAAAGGATCCCACATTCCCAGGTTCCCCGTGGCCATCACACCTCCATGGAGGGTTCAGCCGAGAGCGACCGGCACAAACCTCAGTGAGGGCTGAGTGAGATGGGAGGAGACAGAGGGAAGGAGGAAGAAACGAGACAGAAAGAAAAGGGGGTGAACCAAAACCACCAATGTCAACGGATGACACCTATCTATCCCCAGACACTCCTCCATCCTCATACACACCAATCCATCCGTTGGTTCATCACTACACCATACGTTTGTCCATCCATGCATCAATCACCTTACCCACCCCCTCCTTATAGCTGATAATGCAACCTGGGCACAGAGTTACAAATATACATGTACCCATGAATCCCCCAAAACACCCATCCAACCACTCTACCGTCTGTACATCCATTCATTCATCCCCATACACATCCACCCAGCCTTCCGTCCATCCGTCCATCCATCACTTGCCATACACACACCCCCACCAGTCTGTCTGTCCATCCATCCCTCTACATCCACCCACTCACCTATCCATCCATCCATCCCCATATATATCCATTCCTCTATCTATCCATCCATCCCATCCCCTCCATCCATCCATCCATCCCATCCCCTCCATCCATCCCATCCCCTCCACACATCAACCCACCCACCCATCTGTCCATCCCCATATCGATCCATTCCTATATCTATCCATCCATCCCATCCCCTCCAACCATCCATCCCCACTCACCCATCCATCTGTCCATCCCCGTATCAATCCATTCCTCTATCCATCCATCCATCCCCTCCATCCATCCATCCTCACCCACCCATCCATCTGTCCATCCCCATATCAATCCATTCCTCTATCTATCCATCCATCCATCCCCTCCATCCATCCATCCTCACCCACCCATCCATCTGTCCATCCCCATATCAATCCATTCCTCTATCTATCCATCCATCCATCCCCTCCATCCATCCATCCCCACGCACCCGTCCATCTGTCCATCCCCATATCGACCCATTCCTCTATCCATCCATCCCATCCCCTCCATTCATCCATCCCCACCCACCCGTCCAGCTGTACATCCCCATATAGATCTATTCCTCTATCTTTCCATCAGTCCCATCATCTCCATCCATCTATCCACCCGTCCATCTGTCCATCCCCATATCAATCCATTCCTCTATCTATCCATCCATCCTTCCATCCATCCATCCCTACCCACCCGACCATCTGTCCATCCCCATATAGATCCCCTCCATCTATCCACCCATCTCATCCCCTCCATCCATCCATCCACCCCCACACATATCTACCAAGCCTTCTGTCTATCCATTCATCTATCTCCATATATATCTGCCCACCTGCCTGTTCATCCATCCATCCCCATACACATCCATTCGTCTATCTACTCATCGATGACCATCCCCTCCATCCACTCTTTAGACACCCATCCATGTACCTATCTCTTCATCCATCTGTTCCCATACACATCATTCCATACACTCAACCTGCCCCACGCACACCAATCCAGCTGTCTGACTGTCTATCCATTCATTCATCCATCCATCCATCCATCCATCCATCCATCCATCCATCCATCCCTATCTACTCCCATCTCTATCCATTGAATGGCCGGCAATCTGGTTGTGGATGCAGGACTCTTGGAAGCATCTTCTTCAGAACGTCCTGGGCCAGTGTTCGGCATCCATGTCACACTGGAAAGCAGAGGGGGCGGAAGGGGAAGGAGCTGCGCCCCTGGAGCAGCCGCTGACCTGTGACAGCGTCGGTGGAGACGGGGCCGAGGCGCTTGCGGCCGGAGATGCCGTAGAGGTTGAACTTGTATCTGTGGGAGGGAGCCAGGTTGGTTACAGTGACCGTGCGGGATCCCCCGTCCATGGGCAGCGCCTGGAGTTTGCCCTCCACGTCCTTGTACTGGAGGAGGAAGGAGTCAAAGTCCCCGGTCTGGACGGTCCAGGAGAGCAAAGTGGAGTTGTGGGTGACATCAGAGGCCGAGAGCTCCCCCAGGCTGGGCTGGAAGGTGAGTTCCTGCACCCGCGGCTCCTTGGCTGGAACAAAGAGGTGGGTTAGGGCATGGCTGGATTAGGGTGGCTGACCAGGTCCTTGGGGGGCCGGGCAGTTCCTGCCCAGAGGGGATCAGCAGAGAAGATTAGTGGGACAAGGGCGCAGGGAGCCCCAGAGACCAGCCCCAGGACAGAGCTGCATCCTGCTGTGGGAAGGAGAGCTGGGGACACACAAATGGACCGGCCATGTCTGCAAAGAGGATCCCACATTCCCAGGTTCCCCGTGGCCATCACACCTCCCTGGAGGGGTCGGCCCAGATCAACCGGCACAAACCTCAGTGAGAGCTGGGCTGAGAGAGGATGGATCGAAGAACAAATGAGAGGGAAAGAGAAGGGCATGAACTAAAGTCACCAACGTCAATGGATAGATCCCCATTGACACCCACCCATCCCCAACCACTCCTCCATCCATCCCTGTACGCACCCATTCATCCACCTGTCCAAGCATGCATCACCACCCCCAACCCACCCATTGTTCTGCTGCTGGCAGAAGAGTTACACATACACATCTACCCGTGCATTCCCAAAAACACCCATCCACCCCCATCCATATCTGCCCACCCTTCCATCTGTCCATCCCGCCATACACCCCCATACATATCTACCCACCCTTCCGTCTGTCCATCCTGCCATACACCCCCATCCATATCTACCCACCCTTCCATCTGTCCATCCATCCATCCACCCCCATACATATCTGCCCACCCTTCCATCTGTCCATCCATCCATCCATCCATCCACCCCTATACATATCTACCCACCCTTCCATCTGTCCATCCATCCATCCATCCACCCCCATACATATCTACCCACCCTCCATCTGTCCATCCATCCATACACCCCCATACATATCTAACCACCCTTCCATCTGTCCATCCATCCATACATCCACCCCCATACATAACTACCCACCCTTCCGTCTGTCCATCCATACATCCACTCCCATTCATATCTACCCACCCTTCTGTCTGTACATCAATTCGTTCACCCCCATACATATCTACCCACCCTTCCGTCTGTCCATCTACCGACCCCCATGCATGTCTACTGAGCCTTCTGTCCATCCATTCATCCACCCCCATATATATCTGCACACTTGCCTGTTCATCCATCCCCATACACATCCATTCCTCTATGTACTCATCGATGACCATCCCCTCCATCCATCCATTCACTCCTTTAGACACCCATCCATGTACCTATCTCTTCATCCATCAGTTCCCATACACATCATTCCATTCACTCAACCTGCCCCATGCACACCGATCCAGCTGTCTGTCTGTCTATGCATACATACGGACATACATACGTACACCCATGACCATCCATTCTCCTATCTATCCATTGAATGGCCGGCAATCTGGTTGTGGATGCAGGACTCTTGGAAGCATCTTCTTCAGAACGTCCTGGGCCAGTGTTCGGCATCCATGTCACACTGGAAAGCAGAGGGGGCGGGAGGGGAAGGAGCTGCGCTCCTGGAGCAGCTGCTGACCTGTGACGATGTCGGTGGAGACGGGGCCGAGGCGTTTGCGGCCGGAGATGCCGTAGAGGTTGAACTTGTATCTGCGGGAAGGTGCCAGGTTGGTTACAGTGACCGTGCGGGATCCCCCGTCCATGGGCAGAGCCTGGAGTTTGCCCTCCGCGTCCTTGTACTGGAGGAGGAAGGAGTCAAAGTCCCCGGTCTGGACGGTCCAGGAGAGCAGAGTGGAGTTGTGGGTGATGTCAGAGGCCGAGAGCTCCCCCAGGCTGGGCTGGAAGGTGAGTTCCTGCACCCGCGGCTCCTTGGCTGGAACAAAGAGGTGGGTTAGGGCATGGCTGGATTAGGGTGGCTGACCAGGTCCTTGGGGGGCCGGGCAGTTCCTGCCCAGAGGGGATCAGCAGGGAAGATTAGTGGGAAGAGGGCGCAGGGAGCCCCAGAGACTAGCCCCAGGACAGAGCTGCATCTGCTGCTGGGAAGGAGAGCTGGGGACACACAAATGGACCGGCCATGTCTGCAAAGAGGATCCCACATTCCCCGTGGCCATCACACCCCCCTGGAGGGTTTGGCCCAGATCAACCGGCACAAACCTCAGGGAGAGTTGGGCTGAGAGAGGATGGATCGAAGAACAAATGAGAGGGAAAGAGAAGGGCATGAACTAAAGTCACCAACGTCAATGGATAGATCCCCATTGACACCCACCCATCTCCAACCACTCCTCCATCCATCCCTGTACGCACCCATCCATCCACCTGTCCAAGCATGCATCACCACCCCCAACCCACCCATTGTTGCTACTGGAGCCACCTGGCAAAAGTGTTACACATACACATCTACCCGTGCATTCCCCAAAACACCCATCCACCCCCATCCATATCTACCCACCCTTCCATCTGTCTGTCCATACATCCACCCTCATACATATCCATCCACCCTTCCTTCTGTCCATCCCTCCATCCTCCCCCATACATATCTACCCACCCTTTCGTCTGTCCATCCATCCATCCACCCCAATACATATCTACCCACCCTTCCATCTGTCCATCAATTCATCCACCCCCATACATATCTAACCATCCTTCCATCCCTCTGTCCATCCAACCACCCCCATACATAGCTATGCACCCTACCATCTGTCCGTCCATCCATCCACTCCCAGACTTCCATCAGTCCATCCATCCATCCATGTAGACATCCATCCATGTACCTAACTGTTCATCCATCTGTTCCCATACACATAAATCCATTTACCCAACCTGTCCCATGCACATTGATCCAGCTGTCTATCCATCCATACATCCACCCATCCCTATCTACTCTCTTCTCTCTGCCCATTGAATGGCCAGCAGTCTAGTTGTGGATGGACGGATGGACGGATGGATGGACGGACAGGTGAATGGATGAATGGATAGATGGACCCTCTCGTCCCTCTGCACTGCTTCCACACTCCAGTCCTTGCTGCTTTCACTTCTTTGCTCGTCCTCCTCTCTCATTTACTTGGAAGCATCTTCTTGGGAAAGTCCCAGCCCAGGGCTCGGTGTCCCCACCACACTGCAAAGCAAAAGGGGCAGGAGAGAAAGGGGCTGGTGCCCCAGGTCCAGTTGCTGACCTGTGACGGCGTCGGTGGAGACGGGGCCGAGGCGCTTGCGGCCGGAGACGCCGTAGAGGTTGAACTTGTATCTTTGGGAGGGGGCCAGATTGGTAACGGTGACTGTGCGGGATCCTCCATCCACGGGCAGTGCCTGGAGTTTGCCCTCCGCGTCCTTGTAGTGGAGGAGGAAGGAATCGAAGTCCCCGGCCTGGACGGTCCAGGAGAGCAGGGTGGAGTTGTGGGTGACCTCTGAGGCCGAGAGCTCCCCCAGGCTGGGCTGGGCGCCGGGTTCTGCTGGCGCTGGCAGGGAGAGGGCAGGAGAGATGGTCCCATCAGTTCTGGGTCAGGGTGGGGCCAAGGGTGTGGGGTGGGGGAAGGGTATTGGAGATGCCGTGGGGGGCAGTATTGCACCGAACCATCCCCAGGGTCTGAGGTTGGGGAGAGCAGTGAGGTGAGATCGCTGTGTATCTGCCCCTCATCTCTTTGCCATCTTTCCCATGCCATCGCTTCGGTTGTCTCCCTCCCATTGCTGCCGTTAACAATTCATCCCTTTTCCTTTCCCCCGCCACGCTCCCCACCGCCTGTCAGTGCCCGTCTTTCCGTCAGGCTCCGCCGTTCCCTGCCACTCTTCCTTGTCTGTGTCTCCTTCTTCTGTTTTCCTACGGGGCCTGCTCCTTGCTCCCTCCCCTGCCTGGGTTTCTCCCCCCCCCCGCCCCCAACACACTCTATCCATCACATGCCCACCCCGACATTCCCACCCCGTCCACCCCCAGCCCCCACCCCCATGAGGAGACATGTCACCAGACATGCTCCAGGGGGGCTGCAGGTGGGTACGGGGGGGAGGGATAGGGGAGGCTGCATGTGTGGTGTGCCTAGGTGTATGGGGGGGCGGCAGCTCGCTTTGCGCCTCCCATCCCGGGAGCCACCGGACCTGGCAGACAATTGTTATTTCAAACACCCTTGGCAAAGACTCCCAGCTGTCTCACCTCCACACTGCTTGGGGGGGTGGGGGGTGGGAAAGGGAGCCAGGACTCCTGGGTTCTCTCCCAGCTCTGGGAGGGGAGTGGGGGCTGGTGGGTCAGAGCTGGGGGGGCTGGGAGCCAGGACGCCTGGGTTCTCTCCCCAACTCTGGGAGGGGAGTGGGGGCTGGTGGGTTAGAGCGGGGGGGCTGGGAGCCAGGACTCCTGGGTTCTCTCCCCGGCTCTGGGAAGAGTGGGGTCTGGTGGGTTAGAGCGGGGGGGCTGGGAGCCAGGACTCCTGGGCGCTGCCCCCTAACACTGTGGAAGGAAAGCAGGCTGGTAGGCAAGTGCCGAGCTGGGCAGGGGACAGAGGAGGGGGCAGTTGGCGCCCCCCGGCTGGCAGGGAGCTGAGGCATGAGCCGCGCAGGGGGAGGTGGTACCTGTCCGGACTCTGGCTCTGAGTGGGGGTGAGAGCTGGCCGCGGTGCACCCCGTACAGCGTGACATTGTACTCGGTGCCAGGCCGCAGCCCCCCAACGCGGGTCGCCCGCTGGTCCGCCGGCACCTCA
Source organism: Malaclemys terrapin pileata (assembly GCF_027887155.1). Classification (NCBI taxonomy): domain Eukaryota; kingdom Metazoa; phylum Chordata; order Testudines; family Emydidae; genus Malaclemys; species Malaclemys terrapin. The sequence continues at coordinate 107,885,996 of NC_071509.1, read as the reverse complement.
GCCTCCCGGGGCCCCATGCGCCCGGCCGCATCTTCGTAGCGCAGCAGGAAGGACTGGAACAGGCCCTTCCGCGCCCTCCACTGCAGCCCAAACCCATCGCTGGTCACGTTCCTGACTCCCAGGGCCCCCAGCTCGCTTGGCCCGGGGCCCCCGCCAAGGGGTGCTGCAAGAGAGAGAGGGCGTAACGCCGCAGTCAGGGTGCCTGGGCTCTCTGGGAGGGGGGTGTGACGTTATTGATATAATCTGGGACCGTATAGATCATTGTTGCAACCAAGGTCCTGTAGTGGCACCAAATCTTGTATAAAGGGGGTCAAATGGGGTGTCTAGGACAAGGTTATGGTTTACTGGTTATGATTATGCCGTCTGTATGTGTGTATCAGTTTTATGGTCGAAGTTATGAATATTGGCTCTATACTGTCTGTATGGCAAATTTATGCTATGCTTCTGGGTGACATCCCAGACAAGCTGAGATTAGCTCTGCCTAGCCTGCTTGATGGCCCATTAAGGACCATCAGCTATACAATGGACCCATTGAGAGAAGGCAGATACGCCTTGTACCTCAGCAAAGTATGCAGGGACTGGCCCATGTGACTCCAGACTCCATTTTGCTGTAATTTTCCACAGTAAGAACAAAGAGGTGTTCTTACACCTGGAAAAGACTATATAAGGCTGATGCCTCATCTCCATCTTGTCTTCAATCCTGCTTCATACCTCTGGAGGGACTTTGCTACAAACTGAAGCTCTGAACAAAGGACTGAATGACCCATCCCAACTGGGGATGTTCCAGAGACTTGATTTGAACCTGCAGTTTATTCCATCACTGCTGCAAGCCTGAACCAAGAACGTTGCCATTACTGTATGGAATTGATTCCATTTAACCAATTCTAACTCTCATCTCTATCTTTTTCCTTTTATGAATAAACCTTTAGATTTTAGATTGTAAAGGATTGGCAACAGCGTGATTTGTGGGTAAGATCTGATTTGTATATTGTCCTGGGTCTGGGGCTTGGTCCTTTGGGATCAGAAGAACCTTTTTCTTTTACTGGGGTATTGGTTTTCATAACCATTTGTCCCCGTACGAGTGGCACTGGTGGGAGTACTGGGAAACTGGAGTGTCTAAGGAGATTGCTTGTGAGACTTGCGGTTAGCCAGTGGGGTGAGACCGAAGTCCTCCTAGTCTGGCTGGTTTGGTTTGCCCTAGAGGTGGAAAAACCCCAGCCTTGGGCTGTAACTGCCCTGTTTGAGCAATTTGTCCTGAGTTGGCACTCTCAGTTGGGTTCCGCCAGAACCGCATTGTCACAGGGTTGATGTCATTGTCATTGATGGTTAGAGCAGGGGGCTGGGAGCCAGGACTCCTGGGTTCTCTCTCTAGCTCTGGGAGAGGAGTGGGGGCTGGTGGGTTAGAACAGGGGGGGGGCTGGGAGCCAGGACTCCGGGGTTCTATCTCTAGCTCTGGGAGGGGAGTGGGGGCTAGTGGGTAGAGTGGGGGGGCAGCTAGGAGCCAGGACTCCTGGGTTGTCCAAGGTGTCCATATAGCCCTGCAAAGACTGTCTGTAAGGCTGGGTGCAGGATCCCGCGGAGGAAGGCTGGCTGGAGGAAGGGACGGGAGTGTTACCTGTCGACACGCTGGTGGTGATGGGCTCTGAGATGGTCCCGTCAGGTGCCACCCCCCGCAGCTCCACCTCGTATTCGGTGCCGGGGCTCAGCTGGGTGACGATCACACTCCTCTTCCCCCCAGGCACCTGGGTCTGCCCGGGGGGCACCCGGGAGCCGGGCTCCCGGTACCGCAGCAGGAAGTGCTGGAAGGTGCCAGTCGTCGCCGTCCAGGTGACGCGGAACCGGTCGGGGGCGACGTCTGTCACGACCAGGTCCCCTGGGGGTGGCCCAGGGTGGGAGAAGCTGGGCGTGGGGGGCTCTGGGGGCTGCTCGGTGCCAGATGCCTCTGGAGCTGGGGGGAGGGCATGAAAGGGTGAAAGGGAGCTCCCTAAAGGGGACAGGCCCCTGCCCCATTCCCCACCCCCCTGAGCCAGCCAGTCCCTGCCCTGGGGCCGGGTGGGAGCCAGTGCCCCCTAGAGGGGACAGGCCCCTGCCCCATTCCCCGCTGAGTCCGTGGCATGGGGCCTATAGTGGGTGGAAGCCAAACCAGCTGCAGAAGAAATGGGGGGTTAATGCCACAGGAGAGAGGGAGGGAAGGGGACGGAGGGAGCGGGGTGGAGTCGACCCGTCTGATGGCCATGCCAGGCCCGTGGGCAGAAGCCAGCAGCCTGTGGGAGAGAGGAGGGCAGAACCGAGGGGGTTAGCGCCAGCGGGTGCATCAGTGAACAGCCAAGGCAGGGGCGTGGCTGGTTACTGAGCCAGAGGAGGTGAGCCCCCCGCGTCAGACCCCGCCCAGCGCTACCTGTGGAGGTGACAAAGGAATAGGACCTGGACAGCCGACCCTGGACCAGGTGGTGGATCTCCACCTGGTAGGTGGTGCCGGGCGCCAGGCCGTGGAGCCGAACTGCCGTGGCGTCGCCGGGAACCACCAGCTCCCGCGCTCCTCCGCTGTCGCCCGCCCGCCAGTAGCGGACCACCACGCGCTCCGCGTGGCCATGCATGCCCTCCAGGGAGACCACAATGGCGCCGGGGGAGCGGGCCACCACTGCTGGCTTGGCGTGGCCCCTGGGCCCCGTGTCCAAGTCGGGGGAGCCCTCTGAGAAGACACCGCCCTCCTTCCCGGCTATCTGGAAGCGGCCGGCGGGCCCCTTGGTGGGTGCCATGGCCCCGAGCTCCTTCGAATGCTGGCCCAGCCCCACGTAGACCATCTCCTGTTCCTCCCGGGACTTCCTCTGCACCAGATAGAGGTAGATGGTCTTGGCCACGGTGGCGATGGTTTGGTTGCCGCGGAGCGGGTAGCGTGTGGCACGGAGGTAACTTTCCAGGCGCTGCAGCAGGGTCCCGTTGTACCGGGACAGCTTGGCCGTCAGGTTCTGCGCCATGGTCCGGAAGAAGAGCTGGCTGGGGAGCGAGGAGGCGTTGGCCGGGGTGGGCCGGGAGCCTGGCTTCCCCGCGGGGCCAGGCGGCCGGAGACGGGGCACTGAGAGGCGCGTGGGCTCTGGGTGCAGCCGGCCAGGCGGGGGCAGGGTGGGCATCGGCGCTGCCAGGAGCAAATATTGGTGCAATTAGGGGATCCCATTCCTTGCCCCTCTGGGCCAGCCTGTCCCCCACCCTGGGGTGGATCAGAGCCGGTGCCCCCTAGAGGGGAAAGGCCCCTGCCCCATTCCCCACCCCCCTAAGCCAGCCAGTCCCTGCCCTGGGGGAGATGGCACCCCCTGGAGGGGAAATGCCCCGTATTCCCCATCCGGTGCCTGTGAGCTAGCTGCGAAGAAGAGAGAAGGGAAGAGAACTGGGTTAGTCCGACCCCCCGCGTGGCTCCGTGACCTGCGGATCCTAAATGGATGGGGAGACAGGTGGTGAGTCGGGGGTGGGTGGGAGAGGGAGGCGCTGGATCCGACTGGGCTCCCGGGCAGCCCCGCTTTGGACAGAACGAACAAATCACTCGCTGTGGGAGAGAGGGAAAGAAAAACCCTGAGCAGAAGAGTGGGGAGAAGAGAATTAGAAACGTCTGGCTCCCTTATGGATGTACGGATGGACAGATGATGGACGACCAACTGGGCAGACGACTGGATGGATGGACGGACAGGTGGACAGATGGATGGACAGACGGACAGATGGACGGACAGATGGATGGATGGATGGATAGGTGGACGGACAGATGGACAGGTGGACGGACAGATGGATGGATGGATGGACAGGTGGACGGACAGATGGACGCACAGATGGATGGATGGATGGATGGACGGACGCTCTCGTCTCTCCACACTGCTCCCACACTCCAGTCCTTGCTGATTTCCCTCCTTCGCTCGTCCTCCTCTCTCATTTCCTTCTTCCCCGTCTCCCTCCCCTCCCCATCCCCTCCTGCCCCCGCCCCGCCCCTCTCCCCGGGCCCGTGGGACCCACCGGTGGTGGCGCTGGTGCTGGCGGGAGGGCTCTGCTCGGGGCCGCGGTGGGCGGTCAGGGTGAGGGTGTACTGGGTGGTGCTGCGGAGGCCAGTCAGGGTGAAGGTGGTGCGGTCGGGGGGCAGGGTCAGGCGGGCGGGGGGCTCGGTGCTGTCCTGCCCCACTGGGCCGTAGCGCAGGGTGTATCCGTCGGGCTGGGCAGCCGGAGGCTCCCAGCGCAGGCTCAGCGAGGTGTCCGTGGCCCCCGTGGGGCGCAGATCCCGGGGCGCGTCGATCCCTGGGGGGGGGGGGAAGAGGGGTGAGAGTGGGGAAGGGGGGCTCCTCCCCAGAGAACCCCCCTGTTTCCTAAACTTCCCCCTAAGATCCCCCTCCCCCCACAGGGCCCCCATGCCAAAGAGCCCCCCAGTAACAGCTCCCCTGGGCTCCCATCACAGCCCCCAAACCTCCTGCCCCCCAGCGCCCCCGGGACCCCCAGCGCTCCCCCCAGCAGCCCCACAGCTGCATCCCTCCCGCCACCTACGGGTGCGGACGCTCTGGGTGGTGGGGGGCCCGAGGCGCTGGTCCCGCTGGGCCCGGACGGTGACGCTGAATTCCTGGCCTGGGCCCAGCCCCGAGCGCTCGAAGGATGTGGCCGAGCCGGGCAGCTGCAGGGACACGGCGCCCTCGGGGTCACCCTGGGGGGAGAGAAAGAGGGGGTCAGGGGCTGGGGGACCCGCCCTCCCGCCCTCTCAGGCACCTCCCACTCCCAGGCCCCCAAACCACAGGGTCACGGCCCGCTGGGGGTCAGACGGGTCAGGGGCTGGGGGACCCCCCAGCTCTGTCTGCACCCCCCACCCATGCACCCCCACCCCCGCCTGACCCTCCCACCTTCCTTCCAATGCCCCCTCCCAGAAGTGAGGTTCCCCAGGGTGGGGGCCAAGGGGTCACACCCCTCCTCCCCCACTGACATCCCCTGCCCTCCAGGGCCCAGATCCAGGACCAGCCCCCGTGATTGACACCCCCCCTCCCCGGGACCCCATTACCATGGGAACAAGGTGAATTTCATATCCATCCACGTGGATCTTGGGGCGAGTCCACTGCAGGCGGAAGGAGCCCTCGTCCCGGCGCCCCACGCGCAGCGTCACGGCCGGGATCTCTGCGGGGACACAGGGGTGAGCGCCCCGAACCCCTTCCCTGCCTCCAGCCAGTCAGACCCCCACCCTGGGGCGGGCACCCCTAGAGGGGACAGGCCCCGAACCCCTTCCCTGCCCCCCGGAACCAGCCAGACCCCCGCCCTGGGGCTGGCGCCCCTAGAGGAGACAGGCCCCATGTCCCATTCCCTGCCCCTCTGAACCAGCCAGACCCCGCCCTGGGGCGGGCACCCCAGACGGGACAGGTCCCGTGTCCCATTCCCTGCCCCACAAGCCAGCCGCCCCCTGCCCCCGCCCCGTAGAGGGAAAAGGCCCCATGTCCCGGTCCCCGCCCAGGGCCTCCCCTCTCCGACCAGCCAGGCCTTTGATCTCGGTCCCGTCCGGGGCGGGGATGGAAAGCAAACACCGTGGGGAACAAGCGCGGCTCAGATCCCGGCCCCCCCGGCCCCGTGCCCCCCGGCCGGGATGAATGGGGCCGATTCTATAGGGGAACCGGAGCCGGAGGGGGCGCGGTGCCAAGGCTGATCTTGGCCAGCCCGGCTGCGGGGCGGGCGGCTCCTAACAGGGGGTCTCTGTGCCCTGGAACGGGACGTCCCAGCCAAGGGGGGCACCAGCTCCCATATAGATCTGGGGGGGAGCTCCCCCCCTTGGCCGTGGGTCAGGAGAGGATTAGGCAGCACAAAGGTCCTTCAGCTCGGAGCTCAGCACTGCCCCACACGGGGGGGGGCAAGGACAGCCCCCACCCACACCCACCTCAGGGATGGATGCCCAGAGATGTGGGGAGCAGCCACAGAGGGGGATTGTGGGTAGGGCGGTTGGGGAGGCCCAGAGCACTGTGGGTATGGTGGCCGGGGCGGCGCAGGGCATTGTGGGTAGGGTGGCCGGGGCGGCGCAGGGCATTGTGGGTACGGTGGCCGGGGTGGCGCAGGGCATTGTGGGTAGGGGGGGCCGGGGCGGCCCAGGGCATTGTGGGTAGGGTGGCCGGGGCGGCCCAGGGCATTGTGGGTAGGGGGGGCCGGGGCGGCCCAGGGCATTGTGGGTAGGGTAGCTGGGGCGGCGCAGGGCATTGTGGGTAGGGTAGCTGGGGCGGCGCAGGGCATTGTGGGTAGGGTGGCCGTACCTATGGTGCAGTCCTCGCCGGCGTAGCCGTCCTGGCAGTGGCACTCCCCGTGCCGGCACTCCCCGTGCCCCCCGCAATCCCCGGGGCAGGCGGGCTGGCTGCAGTCGGGCCCGGCGTAGCCGCGGTGGCAGGCGCACACCCCGTTCTTCAGGCAGCGCCCGCGCCCACTGCAATCGGCGGGGCAGGCCCGGGTGCCGCAGTCCGGGCCGGCGTAGCCGGGTCTGCAGAGGCAGCGCCCGTCCTGGCAGCGCCCGCGCCCGTGGCAGTCCCCGGGGCAGTCAGGCGTCTCGCAGGCCGGCCCCGAGTAGCCGGGGAAGCAGAGGCAGCGCCCGCCCTGGCAGCGGCCCTGGTCGTTGCAGTCGTCGGCGCAGACGGGCGTCTGGCAGCGGGCGCCGGCGAAGCCGGGGGGGCAGACGCAGCGTCCGGCCACGCACTCGCCCCGCCCTCCGCACCCCCCTGGGCACTGCGGCTCCGCGCAGGTGGGGCCACCCCAGCCCGGCTGGCACACACAGCCGCAGGTGGCCTGGTCGAAGGTGCCGTGCTGGCCGCAGAGGCTCTGGGTGTCCGTCTGGCCTGCGGCGGGGAGGGAAGGAGATGCGGCCGGGGTCAAACTGCAACCTGCCTGCCACCCACTGGGGAGCGCTGCCTGCCTGCCCCGGCCCTGCCCCCCCACCCCTGGCCCCGCCCCTTGGCGTATTCCTCGCTCCACCCCTTTTTGACACCCTCCCTGCTCCTTTGGCCCTGCCTCTCTCTGTTGCCCCTCCCACTGCTCCACCCTCCCCCCCGCTTCAGGTCCCCACCCCTTTCTATGGCCCCGCCCCATCCCACACTGGCTCTGCCCCTTTTTGACACCCGGCCCCCTCCTCTGACTCTGCCCAATATCGCTCCCTCCTGCCTCTTCCCCGTGCTCCCCCCCGTGTCCCCACCCCCCTCCCCATGTCCCCCCTCCTGATGGCCCCCACCCCCAGGTTCCCGTCAGCCCCCCAGTCTGACCTGTGCCAGCCTGGGCGGCGGTGGAGGAGGGGCAGCAGCCCTTGGCCCCACACTGCTCCCGCAGCGCCTGGACCTGGGCCTCCAGCGCCCGCAGCCGGCTCAGCGCCTCCCGCAGGGCCCCCGCCGTCGCCCCCCCCCCTCGCAGTCGCAGGCCGGGGGGGCAGGTTGATGCGGTGGGTGAAGACCACCTGCTCGTCCCCTTCAAGCGTGTGCTCGTAGAGCCGGGGGGGCTGCAGCTGGCTGTGGGGGGCCAGGGCCTCCTGCGGGGACTCGGGCCCCGCCCCCCCCGGCCCCCTCACCCGCCCCCCGGCGGATGCTGTAGATGTGGGAGAAGACGGTGGGGCGTTGGCGGGGGCCCGGCGGGGGTGGGGGGGAGGCCCCCCCTGCACCAGCAGCAGCAGGGACAACAGCAGCCAGGGCCCCATGGCGCGGCCGGAGGGGGGCGCAGACCTGGGGGGGGGGGAAGGCAGTTAGTGACAGGGGCACAGAGACCCCCAGGGACCCCCGAAGACCCCCCACGAGACCCTTCCCCTCTAGCGCCCAATTCCAACTCTGGCCAGAAACCCACCGCATGGGTCCAGGAGTCACAGGGGGAGAAACAACCAACCCACAAGCAAACCGCAACCAAATCCAGTCCTGGGACCCCCGGCACGGAGACAGGGCCCCCCAGCCACCCCCCAGCTCCCGGGACCCCCGGCACGGAGACAGGGCCCCCCAGCCACCCCCCAGCTCCTGGGACCCCTGGCCCCAAGACACGCCCCCCCCAGCCACCTCCCAGCCCCTTAGACAGCCTCCCTCCCCTGTGACCCCGGCACCAAGACACGATGCCCCCACCCTCACTATCTCCCAGCTCCTGGACCCCCCCCCCCAGTATCTCCCAGCCGCCGGCACCGAGACAGCCCACCCCCGCTATCGCCCAGCCCCGTGATCCGGAGGCAGGTGCCACAGCAGGACAGGTCCCCGTGGGACGCCAGGCCAGGGTTGGGGTCGGGGGCTGTGCTGGGGGGCAGCAGGGCCAGGATCTGGTGCTGGGATCCCAGGGTGGCCGGAGCTGCCTGGCTGTGGGGCAGGTGCAGGGACCCCACTGCCCCGCGGTGCCAGCTCCTGCAATAACAACCCGGATTCATGCTGCAAAAATGTGTCTGGAGCCGGGCCGGGGGAACGGGGCCAAGAGCGGAGCTTGGCGGGGAGCCGGGGGGAGCCGGGCGTGAGCGATACGAGCCGGGGTAGCAGAGAGTGCAGACACGTCCCACGCTGGGATGGAGCCGGTGTGGGGGACCCCGACCCCGGGACACGGCCCCGCCTCCCCCACGGCCCAGCCCCCAGGACCCCACGGCCCTGCCCCCCCATCTCCCAGCCCCCAGGACCCATGGCCCCGTCCCCCCCACGTCCCAGCCCCCGGGACATGGCCCTGTCCCCCCCACGTCCCAGCCCCCAGGACCCCACGGCCCCAAGACACCGGCCCCGTCCCCCCTCCATGGCCCAGCCCCCGGGACCCACGGTCCAGCCCCCAGGACCCACGGCCCTGCCCCCCCATCTCCCAGCCCCCAGGACCCATGGCCCCGTCCCCCCCACGTCCCAGCCCCAGGACATGGCCCCGTCCCCCCCCACGTCCCAGCCCCCAGGACCCACGGCCCCATCCCCCCCCACGTCCCAGCCCCCGGGACCCCCGTCCCCAGGACACGTCCCAGCTCCAGGACCCCTGGCACCAGACCAAGCCCTGTCCTGCGTGTGCTATCCCAGCCCCCGGGACCCCCGACCATTAAGAAATAGCTGGTTTAAGAAGAGTGGCCTTTGCGTTCTGGACGCCTGGGAGGGGAGTGGGGTCTAGTGGTTAGAGTGGGGTGGGGGCTGGGAACCAGGACGCCTCGGTTCTAGGGCCATTCTGTGCCTCAGTTTCCCCTCCCCATAATGAGAATATTGTTGGCCAGGCTGTGGGGTTTCTGCGGCCGAGCTGCTGGCCGTTCACACACAGCCCGGCCTTCCTGAGCTCTGCACAAACCCCTGGGGCTTGTTATTTTTACAGCTGTGGTCCTAGATCCTCCCGGCTTTCCAATAACTGCTCGGACTTCCCCTGCACTCCCCCGGGGGGGCTGCTGCTTCTTGGCCTTGCACATCCCTCACTGCTCCTTCATGTTCCTGCAACCGCCAGAGCCGGGAGAGAACCCCAGGAGTCCTGGCTCCCAGCCCGCCCCTGCTCTAACCACTAGGCCTCACTCCTCTCCCAGAGCCGGGAGAGAACCCAGGAGTCCTGGCTCCAGCCTGCCCTGCTCTGACCCACCAGCTCCCACTCCCCTCCCAGAGCCGGGAGAGAACCCAGGAGTCCTGGCTCCCAGCCTCCCTTGCTCTAACCACCAGCCCCCCTGCTCTAACCACTAGACCCCACTCCCCCACCCAGACTCTGGGGGGCGCTGAGATGGGGGGTCCAGCCCTGCCCTGGGTCTCCTCCCTCCTGCATCCCCCTGGTGGCATGGGGGAGCGGCTGGGGGCAGACTGGGGGTGATGTGGGGTGTGCGGCCCCAGCAGCACTGGGAGAAGATCCCAGCAGTTTCCGACCCCAGCCTGACTCCCTCCCCGGCAAGTAGCTGACAGCCGGGAAAATTCCTGCGTGAGGAGATAAGGGTCCACCCAGAACCCAGCCTGGCCTGGCTGCGGGGGCGGGAGATGGGGGTTGGGGGGACTGGCTGGCTCGGGGGGCAGGGAATGGGGCCGGGCCTGTCCCCTCTGGGGGGCGCCGGCTCCCATCCGACCCCAGGGCAGGGACTGGCTGGCTCGGGGGGGCAGGGAATGGGGCCGTGCCTGTCTCCTCTAGGGGCGCTGGCTCCCATCCGACCCCAGGGCAGGGACTGGCTGGCTCGGGGGGCAGGGAATGGGGCAGGGGCCTGTCTCCTCTAGGGGGCGCTGGCTCCCATCCGACCCCAGGGCAGGGACTGGCTGGCTCGGGGGGCAGGGAATGGGGCAGGGGCCTGTCCCCTCTGGGGGGCGCCGGCTCCCACCCGGCCCAGGACAGGGACTGGCTGGCTCGGGGGGCAGGGAATGGGCCAGGGGCCTGTCCCCTCTGGGGGGCGCCGGCTCCCACCCGGCCCCAGGACAGGGACTGGCTCAGCAGTGGGCATGGGGGGACATGGGGCCTTCCCCCCTGCGGAGCCAGGACTCATCACCATCTGCCCCCCCGTGTCTTCGGCCTCCCGGCCAGGGTCTCTACTCATCTGTGGGACCCACCAACCCACCCGCCTGGGCACCCTCCCGCCCCGCAACCCCAGCACACACAGGCCTCTGTCCTCCCGCCTGCAGCCCCCTCCCGCAGGGCGCTGGCTCCCCCCACACTCCCTACCACTCTCCATTCCCCACCCAATATTCTCACCCCGAAACCCTAAACTGGGGGCGCGGTGCCACCGACAGGGCTGTGCTGGGACCGGAGGGTCATCAGGCCAGAGGGGGAGTGGGCACCAGCGGTAGGGGCTACAGAGGTGGGGGAGATACAGGAGTTTAGTGGGGGGGCACCGTGGGGGGTTGCTGGGGACTAGCCCCCCAGCACCTGCCTTTGCTCTGGGGGTGGGGTGACAGGGTGGGGGGGTGGGTCAGTGCTGGGAGTGGGGGCGGGGCTACCAATGGGTCATTCCCTGTGGCACCCAGCTCCCCAACTTCATCATGTAGCACCGGCCCCCTCAATGCACCCCCCGCCCTCCCCCCATCACTGGATCCAGCTGTCTCCATCCCTCCCTCCATCCCTCCCTGCACCCCTTGCCCTCCCTCCATCCTTCATCCATCCCTCCCTCCTCCGTCCCTCCATCCCTCCCCCATCCCTATCTCTATTCTCCATCCCTCCTCCATCCTCCAGCCATCCCTGCATCCCCCCACCCTCCCTCCATCATGGGATCCAGCCGTCTCCCTCCCTCCATCCCTCCCTCCGTCCCTTCATCCATCTCTCCCTTCCTCTCTCTGTCCCTGCATCCCCCTTCACTCCCCCCATCACTGGATCCAGCCGTCTCCCTCCCTCCATCCCTCCCTCCGTCCCTTCATCCATCCCTCCATCCATATCTCCTTCCTCCATCCATCCTTCCCTATCTCCATCCCTCCATCCATCCTTCCCTCCCTCTCTCTGTCCCTTCATCCCTCCCTCCATTCTTCCCTATCTCCATCCCTCCCTCATCCCTCCCTCCATCCTTCCCTATCTCCATCCTCCATCCCTCCCCCATCCATCCCTATCTCCATCCACCATCCCTCTATCCCTACCTCCCTTCATCTTCATCCTTCCTTCTATCCATCCCTCCCTCCATCCCTATCTCCTTCCTCCATCCATCCCTCCCTATCTCCATCCCTCCCTCCATCCCTTCCTCGTCCCTTCATCCATCCCTCCATCCCTATCTCCTTCCTCCATCCATCCTTCCCTATCTCCATCCCTCCATCCATCCTTCCCTCCCTCTCTCTGTCCCTTCATCCCTCCCTCCATCCTTCCCTATCTCCATCCTCCATCCCTCCATCCATCCTTCCCTATCTCCATCCACCATCCATCTGTCCTATCTCCCTTCATCTTCATCCTTCCTTCTATCCATCCCTCCCTCCATCCCTTCATCCATCCCTCCATTCCTATCTCCTTCCTCCATCCATCCCTCCCTATCTCCATCCCTCCCTCCGTCCCTTCATCCATCCCTCCATCCCTATCTCATCCACCATCCATCCGTCCCTACCTCCCTTCATCCTCATCCTTCCTTCTATCCATCCCTCCCTCCATCCCGCCATCCATCCTGCATCCTCCACCCATCCTTCTACCCACCCATCCCTCTGTATCCACCTCCCCCCGCGCCGCTCTCCGTCCATCCACTTCTCTCTCCCCCCCCTTCCCCAGCTGCTGCGGGGCCCGGGGAGCCTCTCTCGGGCACTTTTCAAACTCCCTGCACCCCCCGCCGCCCCACCTGCGATCCCAGCCCCTCCCCCCGGCCCCACCTGCTGCCCCCTCGGTGCGGCCCGTGGGGCCCTACCTGGGAGCGGGGCGGCGGCTGCAGGGGAGAAGCTGCGCTCCGGGGTCTCTGCGCTGCGCTCCGGGCTGGGGGCCTCCGCGCTCCGGGGTCTCTGCGCTGCGCTCCCGGGTCTGCGCTGCGCTCCGGGCTGCGGGCTCCGCTGCGCTCCGGGGTCTCTGCGCTGCGCTCCGGGCTGGGGGCTGCGCTGAGCTCCTGGGTCTCTGCGCTGCGCTCCGGGCTGCGGGCTCCGCTGCGCTCCGGGGTCTCTGCGCTGCGCTCTGGGCTGGGGGCTGCGCTGAGCTCCGGGGTCTCTGCGCTGCGCTCCCGGGTCTGCGCTGCGCTCCCGGGTCTGCGCTGCGCTCCGGGCTGGGGGGCTCCGCGCTCCGGGGTCTCTGCGCTGCGCTCCGGGGTCTCTGCGCTGCGCTCCGGGCTGGGGGCTCCGCTGCGCTCCGGCTCTGCGCTGCGCTCGGGTCTGTCCGCGCCGCGCTCTGCGCCCCGGGGCCGGGCCGGGCCGGGCTGGTGGCGGGGGCGGGGGCGGGTGTGCCGGGGCTGGCCGCTCTCACTTTCATACAGACGGTTCGTCCCTCGCTCCCTGCGCTGGGGGGGCGGCGGGGGGGTGATGTCATGGCCGGGCCGGGCCGGGTCAGGGACCTCCCCGAACCTGCCCCGCCCCGCCCCGGGCGGTCCCGCTCCGAGCGCCTCACCCCGGCCCGGCCCGGCCGGGACCCCCCCCCGCCCTTCTCCTGTTTCCCACCTGGGCCCAGCCCGGGCAGGGGCTGGAGGGGGACGTGACCCCGGCCAGGCGGCTCCGGGCCTCCCCTCCCCCAGCACAAGTGGGGCCAATACGAGCCATGTCAGTCCCCCACCATGTCAGTCCCCACCGGGTCTCTCCAGCCCCCCCCAGAGCAGCCCCCCCAGAGCAGCCCCCTTCCCCCCACGAGACACCCAACCCGGGGCCTTTCTCCCCCCTGCCACCTCTCGGGTCCGGCTCGGTCCAGGGGGCAGGGCACAGCCCAGACCAGGCCGGACTGGGGGTGTCTGGGACGGGAGCAGGGCTGGGCACAGGAGAGTGGCTGGGGGGGGTCGTAGAGTCTCGCTGCCCCCGAATGTCCAGCTTCCTTCGCTCTGTCCCCCTCCCCCATCACCCCCCGTCTCGCCCCAGGGCCTCCCCCCAGCCGACACCCGCACAGCCCGAGGGACCCCCAACAATCCCTCTGGAGCAGGGGGAGCCTGATGAGGGGAGGGGGGTCCCCCTCTTGCACTCAGCCCCCCCGAAGGCATCTGAAAACCTGGGGAGGGGCCCAATAGCCACGAACCAGCCACCCCTCGGCACGGGGCCCAGGGCCCGGGTGACGAATGGGGCGTCTGCCCCGGCTACAAACCAACCTGAGACCCAGCAAACTTGTTCCACTAATTGGAGCCGGTGCCCCACGCATGGGACAGGCCCCAGCCCCATTCCCTGCCCCCCCCCAGCCAGCCAGTCCCTGCCCTGGGGCTGGACGGGGGCTGGTGCCCCCTGGGGTGACCCCGGCTAGCGCAGAGCCAGGATGGACGCCAGGCTTCAGCCGTCTCAGCCCTCGGCTGACTGACCACAGCAGCCTCGGCCAACCCACAGCAGGGCCCAGGGAGCCGACACCGCTGGGCAAATGTCTGTGCCAGGACCCCCCACGGCAACCCACAGCCTCCTTCGTTCGCTGGCATCAGCTTTGCTGCCAACCACAGGTCAACGGTCAGGAGTGAGGGGCACCGGCAGGGCTGGGGGGCAGGGCTGGGCTGGAAGGGGGGCTGCGGGTCGGGAGTGAGGGGCACCGGCAGAGCTGGGGGGGGGCAGGACTGGGCTGGCAGGGGCTGCGGGTCAGGAGTGAGGGGCACCGGCAGGGCTGGGGGGCAGGGCTGGGCTGGAAGGGGCTGCGGGTCGGGAGTGAGGGGCACTGGCAGAGCTGGGGGGGCAGGGCTGGGCTGGCAGGGGCTGCGGGTCGGGAGTGAGGGGCACTGGCAGAGCTGGGGGGGGGGCAGGGCTGGGGGTAGCAGGGGCTGCGGGTCGGGAGTGAGGGGCACCGGCAGAGCTGGGGGGGGCAGGGCTGGGGGTAGCAGGGCTGCGGGTCGGGAGTGAGGGGCACCGGCAGAGCTGGGGGGGCCCAGGGCCGGGCTGGCAGGGGCTGCGGGTCGGGAGTGAGGGGGCACCGGCAGAGCTGGGGGGGCAGGGCTGGGCTGGCGGGGGCTGCGGGTCGGGAGTGAGGGGCACCGGCAGAGCTGGGGGGGCAGGGCTGGGCTAGCAGGGGCTGCGGGTCGGGAGTGAGGGGCACCGGCAGAGCTGCAGGAGGCAGGGCTGGGCTGGCAGGGGCTGCGGGTCGGGAGTGAGGGGCACCGGCAGAGCTGGGGTGGCCAGGGCTGGGCTGGTAGGGGCTGCGGGTCGGGAGTGAGGGGCACCGGCAGAGCTGGGGGGGCAGGGCTGGGCTGGCGGGGGCTGCGGGTCGGGAGTGAGGGGCACCGGCAGAGCTGGGGGGGCAGGGCTGGGCTAGCAGGGGCTGCGGGTCGGGAGTGAGGGGCACCGGCAGAGCTGCGGGAGGCAGGGCTGGGCTGGCAGGGGCTGCGGGTCGGGAGTGAGGGGCACCGGCAGAGCTGGGGGGGCAGGGCTGGGATGATGGTCAAGGAGGGACGAGTTGGGGTGTCCCAAGCCAGAAGCTGCTCCTCAGTGTGTGCTCGGGGCAGTGTGGGGGGCTCAACGGGGGTGTTGAGCTGCAGGGGGGGGCTCGGCAGGGGGACCGGGCTGCAGGGGGGGCTCGGCAAGGGTGTCAGGCTGCGAGGGGGGGGCTCGGCAGGGGGACCGGGCTGCTGGGAGCCCCGTTGCTGTAGGAGGCTAAGGGGCTCCATGCCCCACCCCAGAGGCAGCCGCAGTTTAATAACAGGGTTGGGGTGGGGGCTGAGAGGCTGGACGCTCCTCCAGCCGGATTGACTCCAGTGCCCCCCCCGTGGGGCACGCCCCCCGCGAGGGCTGAAAGGCCCCAGTGATGCCGCGGCCGTGCCGTATCCCGGCCCCAGTGCCAGGGGTTCCCGAATGTGGCCGCGGCTCCGCGGCGTTTGCTTTGGCCGGGCTGGGCCGGGCAGACACAGGGGCTCTGTGCACCGGGGTGGCCCAGGGCCAAGCACAGCAGGAGGGCCTGGGGCAGCAAGCGAGGGAAGGATGCAGCGAGCGTGAGGACGAGAGCGGGACAGGGGGTCCCGAGCCGAGCGGGGACGAGATACAGACGAGGCTGCCTGGGAAACCCGCCGTGGGGCCCAGATAAACAGTGTGAGACCCTCGTGTCCCGGACCCCCAGGCCTCCTGCTCCTGGGCTCCGGACGGCCCCCGGGACGACCCCCCTTCGGGTGCCCTGCTTGGGGGCCGTTGGCTCTCGGGGGTTAAACCCTGGGCCCCACCACCTCCTGGGGCCGCACTTCTGAGCCTCCAGCGCCCGGATCTGCCGGGGGCCCCTCAGGACGTCCCCTCACTTGGGCTCCCAGGGGCCCCAGGCCCAGAGGGAGCAACCGCCCCCCCCGCCCCTGATCTCCCAGCCTGCCGCGACTCTCGGCCAGCGTCACACAGGAGGTTTATTGAGAGTTGAACCCAGCACAGGAAACTCTCAGGGCCTCAGGCCTGGCCTCCCTCAGCCCAGCACATCCCAGTCTCTCTGCATCCAGGGGGGCTCTGCCTGCTCCCCCTCTCCAGCGCAGCCGGCCCCTCCTCACTGATCAGCCAATATCCCCTCCCCCAACAGCCCCTACCCACCCTTTGTCTTCCGTCCAGGTAAACAGGTCACCTCCGCCATGGGCCTCCCACTGGCCAGAACCGGCTGCTCCCGAGCTGGGGGGGCTCCCGGTCCCCAGTCGCTGGGGTCCCCCATCTCCAGGCCGTTGTCTGGGGTCCCGGCTGCCAGACAAGGTCACATCTGGTCCCCTGCACCAACGACCCCCCCCACGTCGTTACACCCGCAGCGCCTGGGGAAACTGAGGCATGCACTGTGTTCCTGCAGAACACAGAAATTTCCCCACTTTGTCACACCTCGTAAGTCGTCACCCGACCAGAGACCCCCAGCGCGGGAGCAGAGGTATAAAAATAAACCCAGTGACGCGGCCGTGACCCCCCCCACACACACACACACCATGGCCGGGGAGAAATCAGGGGCTGCGATGGGAGAGGGATTTGGGGGGGCTTGAAGGGAGTGACCTGAGCTGTCTTAAACCGGGGGGGGGGACACATTCCGATCTCCTGTGGGGGGCAGTGATAGGGGCAGGTCTCTGGGAGATCAGGGGGGACAGGCCAGGGGCAGGGAAGAGAGGTCAGAGCCTCCCCCCCCCCCCGGGTCCGGACTCGGGTCCAGCTGGGCTGGCGGCTGCCGGACATGCAGCGGGCTGAGCTCATGAATAAAATATGTTAACGAGCCCCCCGGGCGGGGGAGAGTGTGAGAAAGTACAAGGATCGGTCTCTGCATCCACACAGCTGGAGGGGAGCCCAGGGCCGGGCTGGCAGGGGCTGCAGGTCGGGAGTGAGGGGCACCGGCAGAGCTGGGGGGGGCAGGGCTGGGCTGGCAGGGGCTGCGGGTCGGGAGCGAGGGGCACCAGCAGGGCTTGGGGGTAGGAGTCCGGGTCTGGGCTGGCCGGGGCTGTGGGGTACATGGAGAGCTGGATGGGGGGAACCTGCCCTGGGATCTCCCCCTTCTTTGGGTCCCAGCTCTCAGCAGGCTCCCAAGGCCCGGGGCGCCCCTCTATGGGCCGAGATGGGGCAGGACCTAAGGTCAAGTGAGGTAATGCATCTATCACCTAGAATCTGCTCTGCATATGGGACCCCCATCCCCCCCCTGCTCTAACAACCAGCCCCCACTCCCCTACCAGAGCTGGGATAGAACCCAGGAGTCCGGGCTCCCACCCCCCACCCCCGCTCTAACCACCAGCCCCCACTCCCCTACCAGAGCTGGGATAGAACCCAGGAGTCCGGGCTCCCACCCCCCACCCTGCTCTAACCACCAGCCCCCACTCCCCTCCCAGAGCCGGGGAGAGAACCCAGGAGTCCTGGCTCCCAGCCCCCCGGTGCTCTAACCACCAGCCCCCACTTCCCTCCCAGCACCGGGGGGAGAACCCAGGAGTCCTGCTCCCTATCTGATTCAATCAGAGGAAGGAACAGAAGAAATCTGTCACAATGATTTAATAATTCTTAGTTTGACAGGACTCGGCAGATTCCCCAGCAGCAAGGCCGGACTGGAGCCAGCGTCCCCCGGAGGGAAAAAGCCCCGTGTCTCATTAGTATCCGTATCGTCCCCATGCTGCAGACGGAGAAACTGAGGCATGGCCGGAGGCTGTGCCAGGCCCCTGCCCCTCCCCACCGCTGCCCAGCGCGGCAGGGACTGAGCCAGTCACCTCACAGTTTCCTGGCTCTTTGTCTGAGACACCGAAACGCTTGGAAAAAGCACCCGGCTCCCAGCCCCCAAACGAGGGGCAACTCCGGAGCCGCAGGTCCATACGCCAGCACCAGGCCAGGCAGCCTATAGGGAATATACTCCAGGAGTCCTGGCTCCCAACCCATCCCCCCCTGCTCTAACACCAGCCCCCACTCCCCTACCAGAGCTGGGATAGAACCCAGGAGTCCGGGCTCCCACCCCCCACCCCCGCTCTAACCCACCAGCCCTCACCCCCCTCCCAGAGCCGGGAGAGAACCCAGGAGTCCTGGCTCCCAGCCCCCCATGCTCTCACCCACCAGACCCCACTCCCCTCTCAGAGCCGGGAGAGAACCAGGAGTCCTGGCTCCCTGCCCCCCTGCTCTAACCACTAGACCCCACTCCGCTCCCAGAGCCAGGGAGAGAACCCAGGAGTCCTGGCGCCCAGCCCCCACTGCTCTAACTCACCAGACCCCACTCCCCTCCTCGCCCCGCGCTGGGACAGAACCCAGGCGCCCCCCCCCTCTGTTCTTTCGTGGGTCAGGGACCGAAGGGGGTCAGGACGGAAGGGAAGTTTCCGCATTTGTTTACCCATCCTAAGGCGGTCACCAGGGCAACCAAACATCTGCATCATGGGCTACAGATGTTGGAGCATCCAGATGCCATAGCAGAGCGATGAGGCAACGCGGCCGGTGGGGGGCTCATGGAGCGGCCGGGGTGTGCGGGCAGAGACAGACCCCCCCCCCCGCTGCCGGGGCACCTTAGGGCCAGCGCACAGCCCCCCAACCCCCCTCGCTGGGTCTATCTATGTGACACCCCCGCCCCCAGCGGGTCAGCCTTGCTGAACAGTGTGAGACACAAAACACAGGTGCCCCTCACTCCCGACCCGCAGCCCCTGCCAGCCCAGCCCTGGGCTCCCCCCAGCTCTGCCGGTGCCCCTCACGTCCCGACCCGCAGCCCCTGCTAGCCCGGCCCTGCCCCCCCCAGCTCTGCCGGTGCCCCTCACTCCCGACCCGCAGCCCCTGCTAGCCCAGCCCTGCCCCCCCCCAGCTCTGCCGGTGCCCCTCACTCCCGACCCGCAGCCCCTGCCAGCCCAGCCCTGCTCCTCCACCTCTGCCAGTGCCCCTCACTCCCGACCCGCAGCCCCTGCTAGCCCAGCCCTGGCCCCCCCAGCTCTGCCGGTGCCCCTCACTCCCGACCCGCAGCCCCTGCTAGCCCAGCCCTGGCCCCCACAGCTCTGCCGGTGCCCCTCACTCCCGACCCGCAGCCCCTGCCAGCCCAGCCCTGGGCTCCCCCCACCTCTGCCGGTGCCCCTCACTCCCGACCCGCAGCCCCTGCTAGCCCAGCCCTGCCCCCCCAGCTCTGCTGGTGCCCCTCACTCCCGAACCGCAGCCCCCGCCAGCCCAGCCCTGCTCCTCCACCTCTGCCGGTGCCCCTCACTCCCGACCCGCAGCCCCTGCCAGCCCAGCCCTGGGTTCCCCCCCAGCCCTGCCAGTGCCCCTCACTCCCGACCCGCAGCCCCTGCCAGCCCAGCCCTGGGCTCCCCCCCAGCTCTGCCGGTGCCCCTCACTCCCGACCCGCAGCCCCTGCCAGCCCAGCTCTGGCCCCCCCAGCCCTGCCAGTGCCCCTCACTCCCGACCCGCAGCCCCTGCCAGCCCAGCCCTGGCCCCCCACACACACAGTGCCCCCCTGTCCCTGTGCAGGGGAGTGAGGTCGGTGCTGACTCAGGGGAGCGAGGAAACAAACAGAATAATAAAACGCCTTCCCACCCAGGCCCTGGCCCCGACCCCGGGGCTGGCGTGGGCCCTGGCAGTGCGGAGCCGTCAGTAGCTCTGGGCTGAGGCCATCCGACGGCTCCTGGCTCCATGGA
>NC_071509.1:107756581-107866313 GCF_027887155.1 Malaclemys terrapin pileata | reverse complement strand
GCGCCCGCCGATGGCCGCCAGGCCAGAGGGGGGCGCCCGCCGATGGCCGCCAGGCCAGAGGGGGGCGCCCGCCGATGGCCGCCAGGCCAGAGGGGGGCGCCCGCCGATGGCCGCCAGGCCAGAGGGGGGCGCCCGCCGATGGCCGCCAGGCCAGAGGGGGGCGCCCGCCGATGGCCGCCAGGCCAGAGGGGGGCGCCCGCCGATGGCCGCCAGGCCAGAGGGGGGCGCCCGCCGATGGCCGCCAGGCCAGAGGGGGGCGCCCGCCGATGGCCGCCAGGCCAGAGGGGGGCGCCCGCCGATGGCCGCCAGGCCAGAGGGGGGCGCCCGCCGATGGCCGCCAGGCCAGAGGGGGGCGCCCGCCGATGGCCGCCAGGCCAGAGGGGGGCGCCCGCCGATGGCCGCCAGGCCAGAGGGGGGCGCCCGCCGATGGCCGCCAGGCCAGAGGGGGGCGCCCGCCGATGGCCGCCAGGCCAGAGGGGGGCGCCCGCCGATGGCCGCCAGGCCAGAGGGGGGCGCCCGCCGATGGCCGCCAGGCCAGAGGGGGGCGCCCGCCGATGGCCGCCAGGCCAGAGGGGGGCGCCCGCCGATGGCCGCCAGGCCAGAGGGGGGCGCCCGCCGATGGCCGCCAGGCCAGAGGGGGGCGCCCGCCGATGGCCGCCAGGCCAGAGGGGGGCGCCCGCCGATGGCCGCCAGGCCAGAGGGGGGCGCCCGCCGATGGCCGCCAGGCCAGAGGGGGGCGCCCGCCGATGGCCGCCAGGCCAGAGGGGGGCGCCCGCCGATGGCCGCCAGGCCAGAGGGGGGCGCCCGCCGATGGCCGCCAGGCCAGAGGGGGGCGCCCGCCGATGGCCGCCAGGCCAGAGGGGGGCGCCCGCCGATGGCCGCCAGGCCAGAGGGGGGCGCCCGCCGATGGCCGCCAGGCCAGAGGGGGGCGCCCGCCGATGGCCGCCAGGCCAGAGGGGGGCGCCCGCCGATGGCCGCCAGGCCAGAGGGGGGCGCCCGCCGATGGCCGCCAGGCCAGAGGGGGGCGCCCGCCGATGGCCGCCAGGCCAGAGGGGGGCGCCCGCCGATGGCCGCCAGGCCAGAGGGGGGCGCCCGCCGATGGCCGCCAGGCCAGAGGGGGGCGCCCGCCGATGGCCGCCAGGCCAGAGGGGGGCGCCCGCCGATGGCCGCCAGGCCAGAGGGGGGCGCCCGCCGATGGCCGCCAGGCCAGAGGGGGGCGCCCGCCGATGGCCGCCAGGCCAGAGGGGGGCGCCCGCCGATGGCCGCCAGGCCAGAGGGGGGCGCCCGCCGATGGCCGCCAGGCCAGAGGGGGGCGCCCGCCGATGGCCGCCAGGCCAGAGGGGGGCGCCCGCCGATGGCCGCCAGGCCAGAGGGGGGCGCCCGCCGATGGCCGCCAGGCCAGAGGGGGGCGCCCGCCGATGGCCGCCAGGCCAGAGGGGGGCGCCCGCCGATGGCCGCCAGGCCAGAGGGGGGCGCCCGCCGATGGCCGCCAGGCCAGAGGGGGGCGCCCGCCGATGGCCGCCAGGCCAGAGGGGGGCGCCCGCCGATGGCCGCCAGGCCAGAGGGGGGCGCCCGCCGATGGCCGCCAGGCCAGAGGGGGGCGCCCGCCGATGGCCGCCAGGCCAGAGGGGGGCGCCCGCCGATGGCCGCCAGGCCAGAGGGGGGCGCCCGCCGATGGCCGCCAGGCCAGAGGGGGGCGCCCGCCGATGGCCGCCAGGCCAGAGGGGGGCGCCCGCCGATGGCCGCCAGGCCAGAGGGGGGCGCCCGCCGATGGCCGCCAGGCCAGAGGGGGGCGCCCGCCGATGGCCGCCAGGCCAGAGGGGGGCGCCCGCCGATGGCCGCCAGGCCAGAGGGGGGCGCCCGCCGATGGCCGCCAGGCCAGAGGGGGGCGCCCGCCGATGGCCGCCAGGCCAGAGGGGGGCGCCCGCCGATGGCCGCCAGGCCAGAGGGGGGCGCCCGCCGATGGCCGCCAGGCCAGAGGGGGGCGCCCGCCGATGGCCGCCAGGCCAGAGGGGGGCGCCCGCCGATGGCCGCCAGGCCAGAGGGGGGCGCCCGCCGATGGCCGCCAGGCCAGAGGGGGGCGCCCGCCGATGGCCGCCAGGCCAGAGGGGGGCGCCCGCCGATGGCCGCCAGGCCAGAGGGGGGCGCCCGCCGATGGCCGCCAGGCCAGAGGGGGGCGCCCGCCGATGGCCGCCAGGCCAGAGGGGGGCGCCCGCCGATGGCCGCCAGGCCAGAGGGGGGCGCCCGCCGATGGCCGCCAGGCCAGAGGGGGGCGCCCGCCGATGGCCGCCAGGCCAGAGGGGGGCGCCCGCCGATGGCCGCCAGGCCAGAGGGGGGCGCCCGCCGATGGCCGCCAGGCCAGAGGGGGGCGCCCGCCGATGGCCGCCAGGCCAGAGGGGGGCGCCCGCCGATGGCCGGTTTCCGAAAGATGGTGCTCAGCTAGCGAGGGTCTAATTCTGCCCGAAGAAATATCCAGACTGTCCGCAGATGCGGAAAGGAACAGTGTATCAGTAGATTACACTGAGTTTGCGTGCGGCACGTGGCATTGTCGGTTCTCACTTACCCACGCCTTGTGCTCTCTGTGATGTTATTGACAGAAACTGGGACCGTATAGATCATTGTTGCAACCAAAGTCCTGTAGTGGCACCCAAATCTTGTATAAAGGGGGTCAAATGGGGTGTCTAGGACAAGGGTATGGTTTACTGGTTATGATTATGCTGTCTATATGTGTGTATCCGTTTTGTAGTCGAAGTTATGAATATTGGCTCTATACTGTCTGTATGGCAAACTTATGCTATGCTTCTGGGTGACATCCCAGACAAGCTGAGATTAGCTCTGCCTAGCCTGCTTGATGGCCCATTAAGGACCATCAGCTATACAATGGACCCATTGAGAGAAGGCAGATACGCCTTGTAACTCAGCAAAGTATGCAGGGACTGGCCCATGTGACTCCAGGCTCCATCTTGCTGTAATTTTCCACAGTAAGAACAAAGAGGTGTTCTTACACCTGGAAAAGACTATATAAGGCTGATGCCTCATCTCCATCTGGTCTTCAATCCTGCTTCTTACCTCTGGAGGAACTTTGCTACAAACGGAAGCTCTGAACAAAGGACTGAGGACCCATCCCGGCTGGGGATGTATTCCAGAGACTTGATTTGAACCTGCAGTTTATTCCATCGCCGCTGCAAGCCTGAACCAAGAACTTTGCCATTACTGTATGTAATTGATTCCATTTAACCAATCCTAACTCTCATCTCTATCTTTTCCTTTTAAGAATAAACCTTTAGATTTTAGATTCTAAAGGATTGGCAGCAGCGTGATTTGTGGGTAAGATCTGATTTGTATATTGACCTGGGTCTGGGGCTTGGTCCTTTAGGATCAGGAGAACCTTTTTCTTTTACTGGGGTATTGGTTTTCATAACCATTTGTCCCCATAACGAGTGGCACTGGTGGTAATAATGGGAAACTGGAGTGTCTAAGGAGGTTGCTTGTGAGACTTGCGGTTAGCCAGTGGGATGAGACCGAAGTCTTTGTCTGGCTGGTTTGGTTGGCCTTAGAGGTGGAAAAACCCCAGCCTTGGGCTGTAACTGCCCTGTTTTAGCAATTTGTCCTGAGTTGGCACTCTCAGTTGGGTTCCGCCAGAACTGCATTGTCACACTCTCTCTCTCTCTGTTTCAGACATCATGAAGCACAAGTGGAGAAGAAGGAAGTGTCAGGAATGCCACACACAGAGGAGAAAAGAAGATGGAGGAAAAGGAAAGGAACTCTGGGCACAGTAACCAACCTCAAATCAGGCCTCAGGTCATGTAATTAGACTGTAGGGGAATCTCGAGCCTCTTAATACCTTGAGCAGCGTGACCGCCCTGTAAGCTGGGTCCCGGTCTGTGCTATTGTGTCGTTTTGACATTCTGCTCCGTTATCTGGCTATTGAGGGTGACTGCCCTGTCATCGGGGTGCACGTCTCCTCCCCCTGTCTTTGGAGGGGCATTGAGCTCTTTGTTAATCTGAGCAATGTGACCGCTCTGTATCTGGGGTCTGGGTCTCTGCCCTCTTGCTCATTTGGCTTTACGCCGTGCTCTGCCCCATTAGTCAGCGTGACAACCCTGTAATTAGGGTCTATGTCACAAGCCTCTCTAGGATAGGACATATTGAGCTCTTTGGTACTTTGAGAGCTTGACCTTCCTGTCATTCAGGTTATGGTCTCTCCTCTTTGGCTAATGCCAGCGACCACGCTGTAATCAGGGTACAGGTTGCATCTCGCTTTTGAAATCTGGGTAATTAGAATCATTTCCGTTATGTGGGCAGCTTGGCCTCCCTGTAACTAGGGTGTGCGTCTCCGAGGCCCTCTGGGTCTCTTGGCCTCGTGCTGTCTTCACAACCTGTTGCGAACGACTTCCCTGTAATCAGGGATCGGGTCTGTGCCCTCTAGTCTCTTGGCACTTGGCCAAATGCAGCCACTGCCCTGAATGAGCACCCTGTAAACAGGGTACAGGTCTTATCTACTACTATTTCTGGCACCCCCATGAGACTGTGTCCAGAGTTCCGGCCCATCCAACAGCGCTTCCAACATGCCTGGAATTCTGCAGCCAAGTCTCCTGCTTTCTACTCACTTCTTGGACTCTTGGAGACCTGACATGCTATTGGTGGTACGATCCGAAAGTGAGTGTCCGGGGCGGTTTTGGACCGTTGTCGAAAGCGGTTCTCATTTACACACGCCTTGTGCTCCCTCTCTCTGATTCAGGCATCATGAAGCAGAAGTGGAGAAGAAGGCCTAACTTGTGTATTTCTCACACATTTCTAAAAGGAAGCAAACAAAACTAAATGTTCTGGCAACTGGCAGTTACTCTCCGCACTTCACAACTTTCAAACACCTACTCTACTTAAATGGTCACACCAACCAAAGTGTACCACACATTCAATATTAACTTTGCACCTATTGTGTCAGAAGTGAGAGTGTTTTTAGTAGTTGTGTCCATTGGTGGAAGTGGCAGTCGTGGTGTTTTAGTAGTCTTTTACGCTTCTTGAATTCAAAGGATGATGATGTGGATGTTTTAGGTAGGTATTTTTCTGTTAAGTCTTGGTATTTGGGTAGAGGTGCAGTATTTTGTGATTATGACTATTTTTCTGGTATTGGTTTAGTGTGAATTGTTGGCAATTTTAGATGTTTTTGTATCCGTACATTAGTAGATGTCTTTAGAGGGGAAAGCTGAGGTTGCCTGTTTGGTGCAATTTGATTGGTGTGAAAGTTAATTTCGGGTAGGTGTTTGAAAGCACTGAGGTTTGAATTTTTAGCTCAACAGGGATGCAGGATCCACCTGGCTACCTCAGTTCTTACTGTCATTCCTAATTCCAAAATCTTGGATGAAGATGACCAGGCAGAATAAAGATATCTCCAGAGACTTTCAAGAGGGTAGCATTTCTGCAGCTTTAGGGGATCCCTTAAACCTTATTGAGCTTTTCAAAGTGTAATAATTGTGGAAAACTTCCACTTCTGCCAATTCCATGTTGAACAATGACCTGTATTAAAGGACTTACACTGGTAGTTAATTCTGTTCTGTATTAAGATGATTTTGCTAAAATCGCCGCTTTCTGATGTGTGAAATGAATTATCTAGGTCTGATTATACCTATTTGATAAAAGTGTGATAACGACCCCATGTTAAATGCATGGATTGAACTTTGATTGTCATATCACATTGCTTTGCTTTCTGTAACTCCTTATTTATGAATGTATTTGTTACTATTTATGTAATTCAATGAATAAAATGTATACATTCAAGTATAGTCTCAGTTCTTTCTTTGGCTAAACAAAAAGGAATCTGATAAACTTGTGAAGAATTTTGGTATTGTTACGTTTAATTTAATTAACATCTTTTTACCCTTTTCATGCGGTCGTTGGAAGTAACTACCCTGTAGTGGTGCAAGTTTGATTTTTCTCTTGGATCACACGTTTGGGGCAGACTGCAGTGTGATCTTGAGAATGGAGATCGCACTGCCACTTAGGTGCATAAGGTTGCCCTCCTAAAGCTTCTAAGGTGCACAAGAATAGGCCTTTGTTTGGTTCCTTCACTGTTCCCAGGCTTATAGATTGCTTGAGATCTGCAGGCCCTAGAGCTCACTTCCTGAGCACAATATATGATTGTGGCTATGATAAGATTGGACTAAAACTAGCAAGGTCCCCTGGTTTCTGCACCTTTCCCGTTCAGACATTTTTTAAAAAGTAGATTAATGTAATATTTTTATATTTAATTCAATCCCAAGTTTCTCAGAAATTGACTTTTACGGTGCACTCAATTTTCAATATGCTAATACATGTGAGGTAGTGTGGTCTAGTGGTTTAGAGCACTGGCCTGGGATTCAGGCGACCTGGTTTCTATTCCTGCCTCTGCTGCTGGGTCACTGGCTGTCCTTGGGTCACTTGGTGGTCACTTTGCCTCCCTGTGCCAGTGTCCCCCTCCATTTAAAAAAAAAAGTGGGGGAGGGGAGATGATTGTACTGACCTCATTTGTAAAGTGTTTTGAGATCTACAAGCACTAAACAGAATTTTTACTAAAAATGAGATTCTATAGGGGTGGGAGAGAACTAGAGATTAACTTTGGTAGGGTGCATGAAGATATAATTCACTATGGAGGCATTAATTTTCCTAATGCTGTGAAGAAAACTCTCTTGTGCATAATGAATTGAAACAGCCTCTCTCTCTTTGCATTTGTTAATTCATTTCTCCTATACCAGGTGCTTTTTGTTCCATTGAAATATGCATGGGGATGTGCTTTTTATTTATTACCCTTGCCCTATGATTTATTATTCAAAAGTGGGCAACTTGGAAAGCAAATACTCAATATTAGGTGATTGTTCGCCTGCTGTAGAAAAAGCCCGTGAAGAAGTGTGCAGCAGCTGCAGTTACACTAGGGGAACTCCATGACTTCAATAGATTCAATAGTCATCTTTTCTCTGTTTACTGGTACTCTGACTTGCCCCTTTCCCCCTTCACTTAAACCCAGTTCAGAGGCAGCTGATGAGTCGCAGGTGCACTGGCTTCTTCCTTCTTAGAGGATGAATGGCCCGCTATGAGAGACCTGAAACCCGATGGTATGATGATGAGGGCTCTAATTCAGCAAAGTACCATTCTAGCATACCTCAGCCAGAGTCATCATGCGTACCTAGAAAAAGAAAGGGCTTCCACAGCTAAACAAAAGATCTGTCAGGACTGACTATTCAATAGAATAGGTTGCTGCTAGTTAACCTGGTGTAAAGTTGGCTAAACCTCTCAAAGACTGCATTGGTGCAGGTTGCATTTCCACTGAATAATTACCATACCTTCTGCCTATTTAAAAATTATCTTCCCTGCTGTTTGATTTGTCTATGATGACCTTATTGTTTAAAACTATTGTGTCGTGTTGCTCTCCACTGCTAATTAGCGGAGCTTGTTAGAAAGAAACAATTGCCAGAGTTTGCTCTTTTGTTGAAATTGAAACACACTGCAGGACTGTGTCAATTCTGACAGAATCCACCAGAAACCAAGCATGTTTCCAATGGAATTTTGCCGGCCAGGCAGAACTTGCTTGGCTTCCTGACAGCTCAGCTGCCGGGCTCCTTGATAGACCATGTGGCACGCTGCTGGGGAACCTGGGTTTCCAGGCTCCCAGCTCCTCAGCTGCCTGCCTGGTGGGCTGATGGGAAGCTGGGAGCCTGAAAGTTGCGGGAGCCCCAGATAGGGCTCTTAGGGTCTATGGCTCCAGGACAGCCCACCAGGTGTGCTACCGTGGAGCTAGGTCTTGTAAGGCTCCAAGGATCTCCAGCTTTGGGGCAGCCTACAAGGCTGCTTTAGAGCTCAGTGGAGATCAGCAATTCCATTTCACACAGAATTTCAAAATTTTTGAATATGATTCCAAATCAGAATGAAATCTGATTTTGAAATAGCAAACTCCTCTACAAAATAGAATTACCGTTCTCCCCCCAGTTCTTTCCGACTGTGATACTAGTGGGGCCTTGTAATGAATGAAATCCTGTCTTACTGCTTCCCACATCTTTCCCCCTGTTATTTTTCTCCTTTCATCCCTGTGGAAACAAATATTTCCCTTTCCTATATTCTTCCGGTGTGTGTGTGTGTGTGTGTTCACTCTGGCGGGGTTGGAACAGATGCCCCTGGGGTAGAAGGATCTTTCCCTGCTGCGTTCCCACGTGGCCCTTTTCTTGGTCAGAGCTGCCTGCAGAGCAGACTCCATCTTGGCTATGAGGATGCTAAAGATACATAAACATAAACATAATGGCTGTGGTGACTCTGAAGGGGGTGGGTCAGAGCCTGGGCGGGAAACGCTGAGGTGACTCTGAACTGGGGATGGGGAGGTGAGAGCTGGATGGGAAACACTGAGGTGAATCTTAAGTGGTTGGGGAGCGGGGGTCACAACCTGGGCGGGAAAGTCTGTGGTGACGCTGAAAGGGGGTAAGGTCGGAGAATTGGCAGTAAAGGCTGAGGTAACTCCGAAAGAGTCGGGGATCGGAGCCTGGGCAGGAAAGTCTGAGGTGGCAGAGGAGGAGGAGTCCAGCACTTGGGCGGGAAACGCTGAGGTGACCCTAAGGGGGTGGGGAGGTGGGAGCCTGGGCGGCAATTGCTGTGGTGATTCTGAAGAGGGGGAGGTGTCAGAGCGTGGGCTGGAAAGGCTGAGGTGACTCTGAACGGCGGGGGGGGGGGGGGAGGGGCGGGGCGGTGAGAGCCTGGATGGGAAAAGCTGAGGTGACCCTCAGAGGGTGGAGAGGTTGGAGCTTGGGCGGGAAATGCTGTGGTGATTCTGAAGAGGGGGAGGTGTCAGAGCCTCGGCAAGAAAACACTGAGGTGACTCTGAACAGCGGGGCGGGGGCGGGTGCGGTGAGAGCCTGGATGGGAAAAACTGAGGTGAAACTGAAGTGGTTGGGGTTCGGGAGTCAGAGCCTGGGTGGGTAAGTCTGTGGTGACTCTGAAGGTGGGTGAGGTCGGAGCATTGGCGGGAAAGGCTGAGGTAACTCGGAAAGAGTCGGAGGTCGGAGCCTGGGCAGGAAAGTCTGAGGTGGCAGAGGAGGAGGAGTCCAGCATTTGGGCGGGAAACGCTGAGGTGACCCTAAGGGGATGGGGAGGTGGGAGCCTGGGCGGGAAATGCTGTGGTCATTCTGAAGAGGGGGAGGTGTCAGAGTGTGGGCTGGAAAGGCTGAGGTGACTCTGAAGGGGCTGGGTCGGAGCCTGGGCGGGAAAGTCTGAGGTGTCTCTGAAGGCGGGAGGCCAGAGCCTGGGTAACACCAGAGGAGGAACCTGGAGTCTGGGCAGGAAAGTCTGAGGTGGCTGAGGAGGAGGAGACCAGCACACTAAGGTGAATTTGAAGTGGTTGGGGAGTGGAGGTCACAGCCTGGGCGGGAAAGTCTGTGGTGACTCTGAAGGGGGGTGAGGTCAGAGCATTGGCGGGAAAGGCTGAGGTAACTCGGAAAGAGTCGGAGGTCGGAGCCTGGGCAGGAAAGTCTGAGGTGGCAGAGGAGGAGGAGTCCAGCATTTGGGCGGGAAACGCTGAGGGGAGGTGGGAGCCTGGGCGGGAAACGCTGAGGTGACTCTGAACTGGGGATGGGGAGGTGAGAGCTGGATGGGAAACACTGAGGTGAATCTGAAGTGGTTGGGGAGCGGGGGTCACAGCCTGGGCGGGAAAGTCTGTGGTGACTCTGAAGGGGGGTGAGGTCAGAGCATTGGCGGGAAAGGCTGAGGTGACTCTGAAGGGGCTGGGTCAGAGCCTGGGTGGGAAAAGCTGAGGTGACCCTAAGAGGGTGGAGGTGTCAGAGCCTGGGCAAGAAAACACTGAGGTGACTCTGAACGGCGGGGGGGGACCGGGGGCGGTGAGAGCCTGGATGCGAAAAACTGAGGTGAAAATGAAGTGGTTGGGGAGGGGGAGTCAGAGCCTGGGCGGGAAAGTCTGTGGTGACTCTGAAGGGGGGTGAGGTCGGAGCATTGGCAGTAAAGGCTGAGGTAACTCCGAAAGAGTCGGGGATCGGAGCCTGGGCAGGAAAGTCTGAGGTGGCACAGGAGGAGGAGTCCAGCACTTGGGCGGGAAACGCTGAGGTGACCCTAAGGGGGTGGGGAGGTGGGGGCCTGGGCGGGAAATGCTGTGGTGATTCTGAAGAGGGGGAGGTGTCAGAGCGTGGGCTGGAAAGGCTGAGGTGACTCTGAACGGGCTGGGTCAGAGCCTGAGCGGGAAAGGCTCAGGTGACTCTGAAGTGGGTGGGTCAGAGCCAGGGTGGGAAAGGCTGTGGTGACTCTGAATTGCGGGGGGTTGCAGAGCCTGGATGGGAAAATCTCTGGTGACTCTGAACGGGGGTGGGTTCGGAGCCTGGGTAACACCAGAGGAGGAACCTGGAGTCTGGGCAGGAAAGTCTGAGGTGGCTGGGGAGGAGGAGTCCGGCACTTGGGTGGGAAAAGCTGAGGTGACCCTAAGGGGGTGGGGAGGTTGGAGCCTGGGCGGGAAATGTTGTGGTGATTCTGAAGAGTGGGAGGTGTCAGAGCCTGGGCAAGAAAACACTGAGGTGACTCTGAACTGCGGGTGGGGGCGGGGTGAGAACCTGGATGGGAAACACTGAGGTGAATCTGAAGTGGTTGGGGAAGGGGAGTCAGAGCCTGGGCGCGAAAGTCTGTGGTGACTCTGAATGGGGTGGGTCAGAGCCTGGGCGGGAAACACTGAGGTGACCCTAACGGGGGGAGCGTTCGGAGCCTGGGCGGGAAATGCTGTGGAGACTCTGAATTGCGGGGGGTGTCAGAGCCTGGGCAGGAAAGGCTGAGGTGTCTCTGAAGGGGTGGGCCGGAATGGCTGAGGTGATGCAGGAGAGGAGCTCAGCGCGAAAGATTTGGTACTTTTCTGACTCAGGAGGGGAAAATTTTATCTGAGAGTTGTGGAGTTGTTGTAAGGGTGTCTGACTAACACATGCTTCTGTGCTCCCTCTCTCTGTTTCAGGCATCTTCAAACACAAGTGGACAAGAAGAAAGGTTGAGGAATGTCAAGCCAAGGGGAAGAAAGAAGAGAAGTCACTGAAGCTGGAGGCAAAGGAAAGGGACTCTGGGCACAGTAAACTGCCTGTAATCAGGCCTCCAGTCATCTTATTACACTGTATGGGGATCTCAAACCTTTTAATCCCTTGAATAGTATGACCCCCCTGTAAGCAGGATCCAGGTCTTATGCCTTTTCCCTTTTTTTTTGGAGGGGAGGAAGATTGGTCAAGTTTAACACTGTGGGTCAAGTGACCTATTGCAGTGAGCTCTCCTTCTGTTCTGGGAAGTCCCCCTTTCTTTTGTATGTATGTGTATGTGAGTGCATGTGATACAAATGGGTGTGAACATCTGTATTTATTTATTTATTTTGAGTTCTTTCAGTTAAATCACTGCAGTGCTTTTTCTTTACTCTCCTCAGAATTGGAAAAAGAGCTGAATGTGTATTAATATATTTATCCTCCTCCTCCCCACAAAAGGGAACAGTAAAAGCTCAGATATCATCTTTTAGTGCATAGGAGAATCTCTCTCCACTTCTGCTTTCTTTAGGTTGAATTTCTATTAGTGGGTTGATGGCAATGAATGGCCTTTAATGAGCGTGATTTAGGTCAAAGGAAGTAAAGCATGTGCTAGAACCTGGACAACATGACCACTCTGTATCAAGGATTTTGGTACCTGCCCTTCATTCATCAATCAGGGTGCAAGTCACCTCCCCGTGTCTTTGGAGGGGCATTGAGCTCTTTGTTAAACTGAGCAATGTGACCGCCCTGTAACTGGGGTCTGGGTCTCTACCCTCTTGCTCATTTGGCTTTACGCCGTGCTCTGCCCCATTAGTCAGCGTGACAACCCTGTAATTAGGGTCCATGTCACAAGCCTCTCTAGGATGGGACATATTGAGCTCTTTGGT
The DNA here is from genome assembly GCF_027887155.1 of Malaclemys terrapin pileata. NCBI lineage: Eukaryota > Metazoa > Chordata > Testudines > Emydidae > Malaclemys > Malaclemys terrapin. The sequence goes on along the minus strand of NC_071509.1, from coordinate 107,854,414 downwards.
ACTTTGACAGCTTGACCTTCCTGTAATTCAGGTTATGGTCTCCCCTATTTGGATAATGCCAGCGACCACCCTGTAGTCAGGGTACAGGTTGCACCTCGCTTTTGAAATCTGGGGGATTAGAATCATGACCATAACATGGGCAGCTTGACCTCCCTGTAACTAGGGTTTGCGTCTCCGAGGCCCTTTGGGTCTCCGTTATAGAGTTGGTGAATGTGACTGCCCTGTAATCAGGGTGCAAGTCACCTCCCCGTGTCTTTGGAGGGGCATTGAGCTCTTTGTTAAACTGAGCAATGTGACCGCCCTGTAACTGGGGTCCGGGTCTCTGCCCTCTTGCTCATTTGGCTTTACGCTGTGCTCTGCCCCATTAGTCAGCGTGACAACCCTGTAATTAGGGTCCATGTCACAAGCCTCTCTAGGATGGGACATATCGAGCTCTTTGGTACTTTGACAGCTTGATCTTTCTGTAATTCAGGTTCCGGTCTCTCCTCTTTGGCTAATGCCAGCGACCACCCTGTAATCAGGGTACAGGTTGCATCTTGCTTTTGAAATCTGGGTAATTAGAATCATTTCCGTTATGTGGGCAGCTTGACCTCCCTGTAACTAGGGTGTGCGTCTCCGAGGCCCTCTGGGTCTCTTGGCCTCGTGCTGTCTTCACAGCCTGCTGCCAACGACCGCCCTGTAATCAGGGATCTGGTCTTTGCCCTCTAGTCTCTTGGCACTTGGCCAAATGCAGCCACTGCCCTGAATGAGCACCCTGTAAACAGGGTACAGGTCTCATCTGCTACTATTTATGGCACCCCCATGACACTGTGTCCAGAGTTCCGGCCCTTCAAACAGCGCTTCCAACTTGCCTGGAATTCTGCAGCCAAGTCTCCTGCTTTCTACTCACTTTTTGGACTCTTGGAGATCTGACATGCTACTGGTGGTAAGATCCGAAAGGGAGTGTCTGGGGCTGTTTTGGACTACGTCATTCCAGGCAGTATACCTTGTCACATTGATTTAAGAATACTTGTCAATTAATTCCTTACCCCCCTTCATCATTTTATTCCTCCTGATTTTGTATGGAGGCTGCCTGGTGAAATAATTGTCAAGGGGAAATCTGGAGATTGTGGCTTTAGAGGGGAATGGGCCCAGTAGTTTTCTCACCCAGTGCAGCTTGGGAGGAGCGGGAAATGCTTGTGGAAGTGTCTGAGGACCACAAAGAACTGTCTTGGACCTAAATATCCAGACTGTCTGCAGATGCGGAAAGGAACAGTGTATCAGTAGATTACACTGAGTTTGCGTGCGGGACATGGCATTGTCGGTTCTCACTTACACACGCCTTGTGCTCTCTCTCTCCGTTTCAGACATCATGAAGCACAAGTGGAGAAGAAGGAAGTGTCAGGAATGCCACACACAGAGGAGAAAAGAAGATGGAGGAAAAGGAAAGGAACTCTGGGCACAGTAACCAACCTCAAATCAGGCCTCAGGTCATGTAATTAGACTGTAGGGGAATCTCGAGCCTCTTAATACCTTGAGCAGCGTGACCGCCCTGTAAGCTGGGTCCCGGTCTGTGCTATTGTGTCGTTTTGACATTCTGCTCCGATATCTGGCTATTGAGGGTGACTGCCCTGTAATCAGGGTGTAAGTCACTTCCCTCTGTCTTTGGAGGGGCATTGAGCTTTTTGTTAAACTGAGCAATGTGACCGCCCTGTATCTGGGGTCCGGGTCTCTGCCCTCTTGCTCATTTGGCTTTACGCCGTGCTCTGCCCCATTAGTCAGCGTGACAACCCTGTAATTAGGGTCTATGTCACAAGCCTCTCTAGGATGGGACATATTGAGCTCTTTGGTACTTTGACAGCTTGACCTTCCTGTAATTCAGGTTATGGTCTCCCCTATTTGGCTAATGCCAGCGACCACCCTGTAGTCAGGGTACAGGTTGCACCTCGCTTTTGAAATCTGGGGGATTAGAATCATGACCATAACATGGGCAGCTTGACCTCCCTGTAACTAGGGTTTGCGTCTCCGAGGCCCTTTGGGTCTCCGTTATAGAGTTGGTGAATGTGACTGCCCTGTAATCAGGGTGCAAGTCACCTCCCCCTGTCTTTGGAGGGGCATTGAGCTCTTTGTTCAACTGAGCAATGTGACCGCCCTGTAACTGGGGTCTGGGTCTCTGCCCTCTTGCTCATTTGGCTTTACGCCGTGCTCTGCCCCATTAGTCAGTGTGACAACCCTGTAATTAGGGTCCATGTCACAAGCCTCTCTACCATGGGACATATTGAGCTCTTTGGTACTTTGACAGCTTGACCTTCCTGTAATTCAGGTTATGGTCTCTCCTCTTTGGCTAATGCCAGCGACCACCCTGTAATCAGGGTACAGGTTGCATCTCGCTTTTGAAATCTGGGGGATTAGAATCATGACCATAACATGGGCAGCTTGACCTCCCTGTAACTAGGGTGTGCGTCTCCGAGGCCCTCTGGGTCTCTTGGCCTCGTGCTGTCTTCACAGCCTGCTGCCAACGACCGCCCTGTAATCAGGGATCTGGTCTTTGCCCTCTAGTCTCTTGGCACTTGGCCAAATGCAGCCACTGCCCTGAATGAGCACCCTGTAAACAGGGTACAGGTCTCATCTGCTACTATTTATGGCACCCCCATGACACTGTGTCCAGAGTTCCGGCCCTTCAAACAGCGCTTCCAACTTGCCTGGAATTCTGCAGCCAAGTCTCCTGCTTTCTACTCACTTTTTGGACTCTTGGAGATCTGACATGCTACTGGTGGTAAGATCCGAAAGGGAGTGTCGGGGCTGTTTTGGACTAAGTCATTCCAGGCAGTATACCTTGTCATATTGATTTAAGAATACTTGTCAATTAATTCCTTACCCCCCTTCATCATTTTATTCCTCCTGATTTTGTATGGAGGCTGCCTGGTGAAATAATTGTCAAGGGGAAATCTGGAGATTGTGGCTTTAGAGGGGAATGGGCCCAGTAGTTTTCTCACCCAGTGCAGCTTGGGAGGAGCGGGAAATGCTTGTGGAAGTGTCTGAGGACCACAAAGAACTGTCTTGGACCTAAATATCCAGACTGTCTGCAGATGCGGAAAGGAACAGTGTATCAGTAGATTACACTGAGTTTGCGTGCGGGACATGGCATTGTCGGTTCTCACTTACACACGCCTTGTGCTCTCTCTCTCCGTTTCAGACATCATGAAGCACAAGTGGAGAAGAAGGAAGTGTCAGGAATGCCACACACAGAGGAGAAAAGAAGATGGAGGAAAAGGAAAGGAACTCTGGGCACAGTAACCAACCTCAAATCAGGCCTCAGGTCATGTAATTAGACTGTAGGGGAATCTCGAGCCTCTTAATACCTTGAGCAGCGTGACCGCCCTGTAAGCTGGGTCCCGGTCTGTGCTATTGTGTCGTTTTGACATTCTGCTCCGATATCTGGCTATTGAGGGTGACTGCCCTGTAATCAGGGTGTAAGTCACTTCCCTCTGTCTTTGGAGGGGCATTGAGCTTTTTGTTAAACTGAGCAATGTGACCGCCCTGTATCTGGGGTCCGGGTCTCTGCCCTCTTGCTCATTTGGCTTTACGCCGTGCTCTGCCCCATTAGTCAGCGTGACAACCCTGTAATTAGGGTCTATGTCACAAGCCTCTCTAGGATGGGACATATTGAGCTCTTTGGTACTTTGACAGCTTGACCTTCCTGTAATTCAGGTTATGGTCTCCCCTATTTGGCTAATGCCAGCGACCACCCTGTAATCAGGGTACAGGTTGCACCTCGCTTTTGAAATCTGGGGGATTAGAATCATGACCATAACATGGGCAGCTTGACCTCCCTGTAACTAGGGTTTGCGTCTCCGAGGCCCTTTGGGTCTCCGTTATAGAGTTGGTGAATGTGACTGCCCTGTAATCAGGGTGCAAGTCACCTCCCCCTGTCTTTGGAGGGGCATTGAGCTCTTTGTTCAACTGAGCAATGTGACCGCCCTGTAACTGGGGTCTGGGTCTCTGCCCTCTTGCTCATTTGGCTTTACGCCGTGCTCTGCCCCATTAGTCAGCGTGACAACCCTGTAATTAGGGTCCATGTCACAAGCCTCTCTAGGATGGGACATATCGAGCTCTTTGGTACTTTGACAGCTTGATCTTTCTGTAATTCAGGTTCCGGTCTCTCCTCTTTGGCTAATGCCAGCGACCACCCTGTAATCAGGGTACAGGTTGCATCTTGCTTTTGAAATCTGGGTAATTAGAATCATTTCCGTTATGTGGGCAGCTTGACCTCCCTGTAACTAGGGTGTGCGTCTCCGAGGCCCTCTGGGTCTCTTGGCCTCGTGCTGTCTTCACAGCCTGCTGCCAACGACCGCCCTGTAATCAGGGATCTGGTCTTTGCCCTCTAGTCTCTTGGCACTTGGCCAAATGCAGCCACTGCCCTGAATGAGCACCCTGTAAACAGGGTACAGGTCTCATCTGCTACTATTTATGGCACCCCCATGACACTGTGTCCAGAGTTCCGGCCCTTCAAACAGCGCTTCCAACTTGCCTGGAATTCTGCAGCCAAGTCTCCTGCTTTCTACTCACTTTTTGGACTCTTGGAGATCTGACATGCTACTGGTGGTAAGATCCGAAAGGGAGTGTCTGGGGCTGTTTTGGACTACGTCATTCCAGGCAGTATACCTTGTCACATTGATTTAAGAATACTTGTCAATTAATTCCTTACCCCCCTTCATCATTTTATTCCTCCTGATTTTGTATGGAGGCTGCCTGGTGAAATAATTGTCAAGGGGAAATCTGGAGATTGTGGCTTTAGAGGGGAATGGGCCCAGTAGTTTTCTCACCCAGTGCAGCTTGGGAGGAGCGGGAAATGCTTGTGGAAGTGTCTGAGGACCACAAAGAACTGTCTTGGACCTAAATATCCAGACTGTCTGCAGATGCGGAAAGGAACAGTGTATCAGTAGATTACACTGAGTTTGCGTGCGGGACATGGCATTGTCGGTTCTCACTTACACACGCCTTGTGCTCTCTCTCTCCGTTTCAGACATCATGAAGCACAAGTGGAGAAGAAGGAAGTGTCAGGAATGCCACACACAGAGGAGAAAAGAAGATGGAGGAAAAGGAAAGGAACTCTGGGCACAGTAACCAACCTCAAATCAGGCCTCAGGTCATGTAATTAGACTGTAGGGGAATCTCGAGCCTCTTAATACCTTGAGCAGAGTGACCGCCCTGTAAGCTGGGTCCCGGTCTGTGCTATTGTGTCGTTTTGACATTCTGCTCCGATATCTGGCTATTGAGGGTGACTGCCCTGTAATCAGGGTGTAAGTCACTTCCCTCTGTCTTTGGAGGGGCATTGAGCTTTTTGTTAAACTGAGCAATGTGACCGCCCTGTATCTGGGGTCCGGGTCTCTGCCCTCTTGCTCATTTGGCTTTACGCCGTGCTCTGCCCCATTAGTCAGCGTGACAACCCTGTAATTAGGGTCTATGTCACAAGCCTCTCTAGGATGGGACATATTGAGCTCTTTGGTACTTTGACAGCTTGACCTTCCTGTAATTCAGGTTATGGTCTCCCCTATTTGGCTAATGCCAGCGACCACCCTGTAATCAGGGTACAGGTTGCACCTCGCTTTTGAAATCTGGGGGATTAGAATCATGACCATAACATGGGCAGCTTGACCTCCCTGTAACTAGGGTTTGCGTCTCCGAGGCCCTTTGGGTCTCCGTTATAGAGTTGGTGAATGTGACTGCCCTGTAATCAGGGTGCAAGTCACCTCCCCCTGTCTTTGGAGGGGCATTGAGCTCTTTGTTCAACTGAGCAATGTGACCGCCCTGTAACTGGGGTCTGGGTCTCTGCCCTCTTGCTCATTTGGCTTTACGCCGTGCTCTGCCCCATTAGTCAGCGTGACAACCCTGTAATTAGGGTCTATGTCACAAGCCTCTCTAGGATGGGACATATTGAGCTCTTTGGTACTTTGACAGCTTGACCTTCCTGTAATTCAGGTTATGGTCTCTCCTCTTTGGCTAATGCCAGTGACCACCCTGTAATCAGGGTACAGGTTGCATCTCGCTTTTGAAATCTGGGGGATTAGAATCATGACCATAACATGGGCAGCTTGACCTCCCTGTAACTAGGGTGTGCGTCTCCGAGGCCCTCTGGGTCTCTTGGCCTCGTGCTGTCTTCACAGCCTGCTGCCAACGACCGCCCTGTAATCAGGGATCTGGTCTTTGCCCTCTAGTCTCTTGGCACTTGGCCAAATGCAGCCACTGCCCTGAATGAGCACCCTGTAAACAGGGTACAGGTCTCATCTGCTACTATTTATGGCACCCCCATGACACTGTGTCCAGAGTTCCGGCCCTTCAAACAGCGCTTCCAACTTGCCTGGAATTCTGCAGCCAAGTCTCCTGCTTTCTACTCACTTTTTGGACTCTCGGAGATCTGACATGCTACTGGTGGTAAGATCCGAAAGGGAGTGTCGGGGCTGTTTTGGACTAAGTCATTCCAGGCAGTATACCTTGTCATATTGATTTAAGAATACTTGTCAATTAATTCCTTACCCCCCTTCATCATTTTATTCCTCCTGATTTTGTATGGAGGCTGCCTGGTGAAATAATTGTCAAGGGGAAATCTGGAGATTGTGGCTTTAGAGGGGAATGGGCCCAGTAGTTTTCTCACCCAGTGCAGCTTGGGAGGAGCGGGAAATGCTTGTGGAAGTGTCTGAGGACCACAAAGAACTGTCTTGGACCTAAATATCCAGACTGTCTGCAGATGCGGAAAGGAACAGTGTATCAGTAGATTACACTGAGTTTGCGTGCGGGACATGGCATTGTCGGTTCTCACTTACACACGCCTTGTGCTCTCTCTCTCCGTTTCAGACATCATGAAGCACAAGTGGAGAAGAAGGAAGTGTCAGGAATGCCACACACAGAGGAGAAAAGAAGATGGAGGAAAAGGAAAGGAACTCTGGGCACAGTAACCAACCTCAAATCAGGCCTCAGGTCATGTAATTAGACTGTAGGGGAATCTCGAGCCTCTTAATACCTTGAGCAGCGTGACCGCCCTGTAAGCTGGGTCCCGGTCTGTGCTATTGTGTCGTTTTGACATTCTGCTCCGATATCTGGCTATTGAGGGTGACTGCCCTGTAATCAGGGTGTAAGTCACTTCCCTCTGTCTTTGGAGGGGCATTGAGCTTTTTGTTAAACTGAGCAATGTGACCGCCCTGTATCTGGGGTCCGGGTCTCTGCCCACTTGCTCATTTGGCTTTACGCCGTGCTCTGCCCCATTAGTCAGCGTGACAACCCTGTAATTAGGGTCTATGTCACAAGCCTCTCTAGGATGGGACATATTGAGCTCTTTGGTACTTTGACAGCTTGACCTTCCTGTAATTCAGGTTATGGTCTCCCCTATTTGGCTAATGCCAGCGACCACCCTGTAATCAGGGTACAGGTTGCACCTCGCTTTTGAAATCTGGGGGATTAGAATCATGACCATAACATGGGCAGCTTGACCTCCCTGTAACTAGGGTTTGCGTCTCCGAGGCCCTTTGGGTCTCCGTTATAGAGTTGGTGAATGTGACTGCCCTGTAATCAGGGTGCAAGTCACCTCCCCCTGTCTTTGGAGGGGCATTGAGCTCTTTGTTCAACTGAGCAATGTGACCGCCCTGTAACTGGGGTCTGGGTCTCTGCCCTCTTGCTCATTTGGCTTTACGCCGTGCTCTGCCCCATTAGTCAGTGTGACAACCCTGTAATTAGGGTCCATGTCACAAGCCTCTCTACCATGGGACATATTGAGCTCTTTGGTACTTTGACAGCTTGACCTTCCTGTAATTCAGGTTATGGTCTCTCCTCTTTGGCTAATGCCAGTGACCACCCTGTAATCAGGGTACAGGTTGCATCTCGCTTTTGAAATCTGGGGGATTAGAATCATGACCATAACATGGGCAGCTTGACCTCCCTGTAACTAGGGTGTGCGTCTCCGAGGCCCTCTGGGTCTCTTGGCCTCGTGCTGTCTTCACAGCCTGCTGCCAACGACCGCCCTGTAATCAGGGATCTGGTCTTTGCCCTCTAGTCTCTTGGCACTTGGCCAAATGCAGCCACTGCCCTGAATGAGCACCCTGTAAACAGGGTACAGGTCTCATCTGCTACTATTTATGGCACCCCCATGACACTGTGTCCAGAGTTCCGGCCCTTCAAACAGCGCTTCCAACTTGCCTGGAATTCTGCAACCAAGTCTCCTGCTTTCTACTCACTTTTTGGACTCTCGGAGATCTGACATGCTACTGGTGGTAAGATCCGAAAGGGAGTGTCGGGGCTGTTTTGGACTAAGTCATTCCAGGCAGTATACCTTGTCATATTGATTTAAGAATACTTGTCAATTAATTCCTTACCCCCCTTCATCATTTTATTCCTCCTGATTTTGTATGGAGGCTGCCTGGTGAAATAATTGTCAAGGGGAAATCTGGAGATTGTGGCTTTAGAGGGGAATGGGCCCAGTAGTTTTCTCACCCAGTGCAGCTTGGGAGGAGCGGGAAATGCTTGTGGAAGTGTCTGAGGACCACAAAGAACTGTCTTGGACCTAAATATCCAGACTGTCTGCAGATGCGGAAAGGAACAGTGTATCAGTAGATTACACTGAGTTTGCGTGCGGGACATGGCATTGTCGGTTCTCACTTACACACGCCTTGTGCTCTCTCTCTCCGTTTCAGACATCATGAAGCACAAGTGGAGAAGAAGGAAGTGTCAGGAATGCCACACACAGAGGAGAAAAGAAGATGGAGGAAAAGGAAAGGAACTCTGGGCACAGTAACCAACCTCAAATCAGGCCTCAGGTCATGTAATTAGACTGTAGGGGAATCTCGAGCCTCTTAATACCTTGAGCAGCGTGACCGCCCTGTAAGCTGGGTCCCGGTCTGTGCTATTGTGTCGTTTTGACATTCTGCTCCGATATCTGGCTATTGAGGGTGACTGCCCTGTAATCAGGGTGTAAGTCACTTCCCTCTGTCTTTGGAGGGGCATTGAGCTCTTTGTTAAACTGAGCAATGTGACCGCCCTGTATCTGGGGTCCGGGTCTCTGCCCTCTTGCTCATTTGGCTTTACGCCGTGCTCTGCCCCATTAGTCAGCGTGACAACCCTGTAATTAGGGTCTATGTCACAAGCCTCTCTAGGATGGGACATATTGAGCTCTTTGGTACTTTGACAGCTTGACCTTCCTGTAATTCAGGTTATGGTCTCCCCTATTTGGCTAATGCCAGCGACCACCCTGTAATCAGGGTACAGGTTGCACCTCGCTTTTGAAATCTGGGGGATTAGAATCATGACCATAACATGGGCAGCTTGACCTCCCTGTAACTAGGGTGTGCGTCTCCGAGGCCCTCTGGGTCTCTTGGCCTCGTGCTGTCTTCACAGCCTGCTGCCAACGACCGCCCTGTAATCAGGGATCTGGTCTTTGCCCTCTAGTCTCTTGGCACTTGGCCAAATGCAGCCACTGCCCTGAATGAGCACCCTGTAAACAGGGTACAGGTCTCATCTGCTACTATTTATGGCACCCCCATGACACTGTGTCCAGAGTTCCGGCCCTTCAAACAGCGCTTCCAACTTGCCTGGAATTCTGCAGCCAAGTCTCCTGCTTTCTACTCACTTTTTGGACTCTTGGAGATCTGACATGCTACTGGTGGTAAGATCCGAAAGGGAGTTTTCTGGGGCTGTTTTGGACTACGTCATTCCAGGCAGTATACCTTGTCACATTGACTTAAGAATACTTGTCAATTAATTCCTTACCCCCCTTCATCATTTTATTCCTCCTGATTTTGTATGGAGGCTGCCTGGTGAAATAATTGTCAAGGGGAAATCTGGAGATTGTGGCTTTAGAGGGGAATGGGCCCAGTAGTTTTCTCACCCAGTGCAGCTTGGGAGGAGCGAGAAATGCTTGTGGAAGTGTCTGAGGACCACAAAGAACTGTCTTGGACCTAAATATCCAGACTGTCTGCAGATGCGGAAAGGAACAGTGTATCAGTAGATTACACTGAGTTTGTGTGCGGGACATGGCATTGTCGGTTCTCACTTACACACGCCTTGTGCTCTCTCTCTCCGTTTCAGACATCATGAAGCACAAGTGGAGAAGAAGGAAGTGTCAGGAATGCCACACACAGAGGAGAAAAGAAGATGGAGGAAAAGGAAAGGAACTCTGGGCACAGTAACCAACCTCAAATCAGGCCTCAGGTCATGTAATTAGACTGTAGGGGAATCTCGAGCCTCTTAATACCTTGAGCAGCGTGACCGCCCTGTAAGCTGGGTCCCGGTCTGTGCTATTGTGTCGTTTTGACATTCTGCTCCGATATCTGGCTATTGAGGGTGACTGCCCTGTAATCAGGGTGTAAGTCACTTCCCTCTGTCTTTGGAGGGGCATTGAGCTCTTTGTTAAACTGAGCAATGTGACCGCCCTGTATCTGGGGTCCGGGTCTCTGCCCTCTTGCTCATTTGGCTTTACGCCGTGCTCTGCCCCATTAGTCAGCGTGACAACCCTGTAATTAGGGTCTATGTCACAAGCCTCTCTAGGATGGGACATATTGAGCTCTTTGGTACTTTGACAGCTTGACCTTCCTGTAATTCAGGTTATGGTCTCCCCTATTTGGCTAATGCCAGCGACCACCCTGTAATCAGGGTACAGGTTGCACCTCGCTTTTGAAATCTGGGGGATTAGAATCATGACCATAACATGGGCAGCTTGACCTCCCTGTAACTAGGGTTTGCGTCTCCAAGGCCCTTTGGGTCTCCGTTATAGAGTTGGTGAATGTGACTGCCCTGTAATCAGGGTGCAAGTCACCTCCCCCTGTCTTTGGAGGGGCATTGAGCTCTTTGTTCAACTGAGCAATGTGACCGCCCTGTAACTGGGGTCTGGGTCTCTGCCCTCTTGCTCATTTGGCTTTACGCCGTGCTCTGCCCCATTAGTCAGCGTGACAACCCTGTAATTAGGGTCCATGTCACAAGCCTCTCTAGCATGGGACATATTGAGCTCTTTGGTACTTTGACAGCTTGACCTTCCTGTAATTCAGGTTATGGTCTCTCCTCCTTGGCTAATGCCAGCGACCACCCTGTAATCAGGGTACAGGTTGCATCTCGCTTTTGAAATCTGGGGGATTAGAATCATGACCATAACATGGGCAGCTTGACCTCTCTGTAACTAGGGTGTGCGTCTCCGAGGCCCTCTGGGTCTCTTGGCCTCGTGCTGTCTTCACAGCCTGCTGCCAACGACCGCCCTGTAATCAGGGATCTGGTCTTTGCCCTCTAGTCTCTTGGCACTTGGCCAAATGCAGCCACTGCCCTGAATGAGCACCCTGTAAACAGGGTACAGGTCTCATCTGCTACTATTTATGGCACCCCCATGACACTGTGTCCAGAGTTCCGGCCCTTCAAACAGCGCTTCCAACTTGCCTGGAATTCTGCAACCAAGTCTCCTGCTTTCTACTCACTTTTTGGACTCTCGGAGATCTGACATGCTACTGGTGGTAAGATCCGAAAGGGAGTGTCGGGGCTGTTTTGGACTAAGTCATTCCAGGCAGTATACCTTGTCATATTGATTTAAGAATACTTGTCAATTAATTCCTTACCCCCCTTCATCATTTTATTCCTCCTGATTTTGTATGGAGGCTGCCTGGTGAAATAATTGTCAAGGGGAAATCTGGAGATTGTGGCTTTAGAGGGGAATGGGCCCAGTAGTTTTCTCACCCAGTGCAGCTTGGGAGGAGCGGGAAATGCTTGTGGAAGTGTCTGAGGACCACAAAGAACTGTCTTGGACCTAAATATCCAGACTGTCTGCAGATGCGGAAAGGAACAGTGTATCAGTAGATTACACTGAGTTTGCGTGCGGGACATGGCATTGTCGGTTCTCACTTACACACGCCTTGTGCTCTCTCTCTCCGTTTCAGACATCATGAAGCACAAGTGGAGAAGAAGGAAGTGTCAGGAATGCCACACACAGAGGAGAAAAGAAGATGGAGGAAAAGGAAAGGAACTCTGGGCACAGTAACCAACCTCAAATCAGGCCTCAGGTCATGTAATTAGACTGTAGGGGAATCTCGAGCCTCTTAATACCTTGAGCAGCGTGACCGCCCTGTAAGCTGGGTCCCGGTCTGTGCTATTGTGTCGTTTTGACATTCTGCTCCGATATCTGGCTATTGAGGGTGACTGCCCTGTAATCAGGGTGTAAGTCACTTCCCTCTGTCTTTGGAGGGGCATTGAGCTCTTTGTTAAACTGAGCAATGTGACCGCCCTGTATCTGGGGTCCGGGTCTCTGCCCTCTTGCTCATTTGGCTTTACGCCGTGCTCTGCCCCATTAGTCAGCGTGACAACCCTGTAATTAGGGTCTATGTCACAAGCCTCTCTAGGATGGGACATATTGAGCTCTTTGGTACTTTGACAGCTTGACCTTCCTGTAATTCAGGTTATGGTCTCCCCTATTTGGCTAATGCCAGCGACCACCCTGTAATCAGGGTACAGGTTGCACCTCGCTTTTGAAATCTGGGGGATTAGAATCATGACCATAACATGGGCAGCTTGACCTCCCTGTAACTAGGGTGTGCGTCTCCGAGGCCCTCTGGGTCTCTTGGCCTCGTGCTGTCTTCACAGCCTGCTGCCAACGACCGCCCTGTAATCAGGGATCTGGTCTTTGCCCTCTAGTCTCTTGGCACTTGGCCAAATGCAGCCACTGCCCTGAATGAGCACCCTGTAAACAGGGTACAGGTCTCATCTGCTACTATTTATGGCACCCCCATGACACTGTGTCCAGAGTTCCGGCCCTTCAAACAGCGCTTCCAACTTGCCTGGAATTCTGCAACCAAGTCTCCTGCTTTCTACTCACTTTTTGGACTCTCGGAGATCTGACATGCTACTGGTGGTAAGATCCGAAAGGGAGTGTCGGGGCTGTTTTGGACTAAGTCATTCCAGGCAGTATACCTTGTCATATTGATTTAAGAATACTTGTCAATTAATTCCTTACCCCCCTTCATCATTTTATTCCTCCTGATTTTGTATGGAGGCTGCCTGGTGAAATAATTGTCAAGGGGAAATCTGGAGATTGTGGCTTTAGAGGGGAATGGGCCCAGTAGTTTTCTCACCCAGTGCAGCTTGGGAGGAGCGGGAAATGCTTGTGGAAGTGTCTGAGGACCACAAAGAACTGTCTTGGACCTAAATATCCAGACTGTCTGCAGATGCGGAAAGGAACAGTGTATCAGTAGATTACACTGAGTTTGCGTGCGGGACATGGCATTGTCGGTTCTCACTTACACACGCCTTGTGCTCTCTCTCTCCGTTTCAGACATCATGAAGCACAAGTGGAGAAGAAGGAAGTGTCAGGAATGCCACACACAGAGGAGAAAAGAAGATGGAGGAAAAGGAAAGGAACTCTGGGCACAGTAACCAACCTCAAATCAGGCCTCAGGTCATGTAATTAGACTGTAGGGGAATCTCGAGCCTCTTAATACCTTGAGCAGCGTGACCGCCCTGTAAGCTGGGTCCCGGTCTGTGCTATTGTGTCGTTTTGACATTCTGCTCCGATATCTGGCTATTGAGGGTGACTGCCCTGTAATCAGGGTGTAAGTCACTTCCCTCTGTCTTTGGAGGGGCATTGAGCTCTTTGTTAAACTGAGCAATGTGACCGCCCTGTATCTGGGGTCCGGGTCTCTGCCCTCTTGCTCATTTGGCTTTACGCCGTGCTCTGCCCCATTAGTCAGCGTGACAACCCTGTAATTAGGGTCTATGTCACAAGCCTCTCTAGGATGGGACATATTGAGCTCTTTGGTACTTTGACAGCTTGACCTTCCTGTAATTCAGGTTATGGTCTCCCCTATTTGGCTAATGCCAGCGACCACCCTGTAATCAGGGTACAGGTTGCACCTCGCTTTTGAAATCTGGGGGATTAGAATCATGACCATAACATGGGCAGCTTGACCTCCCTGTAACTAGGGTTTGCGTCTCCGTTATAGAGTTGGTGAATGTGACTGCCCTGTAATCAGGGTGCAAGTCAACTCCCCGTGTCTTTGGAGGGGCATTGAGCTCTTTGTTAAACTGAGCAATGTGACCGCCCTGTAACTGGGGTCTGGGTCTCTGCCCTCTTGCTCATTTGGCTTTACGCCGTGCTCTGCCCCATTAGTCAGCGTGACAACCCTGTAATTAGGGTCCATGTCACAAGCCTCTCTAGGATGGGACATATCGAGCTCTTTGGTACTTTGACAGCTTGACCTTCCTGTAATTCAGGTTATGGTCTCCCCTATTTGGCTAATGCCAGCGACCACCCTGTAATCAGGGTACAGGTTGCACCTCGCTTTTGAAATCTGGGGGATTAGAATCATGACCATAACATGGGCAGCTTGACCTCCCTGTAACTAGGGTTTGCGTCTCCGAGGCCCTTTGGGTCTCCGTTATAGAGTTGGTGAATGTGACTGCCCTGTAATCAGGGTGCAAGTCACCTCCCCGTGTCTTTGGAGGGGCATTGAGCTCTTTGTTAAACTGAGCAATGTGACCGCCCTGTAACTGGGGTCTGGATCTCTGCCCTCTTGCTCATTTGGCTTTACGCCGTGCTCTGCCCCATTAGTCAGCGTGACAACCCTGTAATTAGGGTCCATGTCACAAGCCTCTCTAGGATGGGACATATCGAGCTCTTTGGTACTTTGACAGCTTGACCTTCCTGTAATTCAGGTTATGGTCTCTCCTCTTTGGCTAATGCCAGCGACCACCCTGTAGTCAGGGTACAGGTTGCATCTCGCTTTTGAAATCTGGGGGATTAGAATCATGACCATAACATGGGCAGCTTGACCTCCCTGTAACTAGGGTGTGCGTCTCCGAGGCCCTCTGGGTCTCTTGGCCTCGTGCTGTCTTCACAGCCTGCTGCCAACAACCGCCCTGTAATCAGGGATCTGGTCTTTGCCCTCTAGTCTCTTGGCACTTGGCCAAATGCAGCCACTGCTCTGAATGAGCACCCTGTCAACAGCGTACAGGTCTCATCTGCTACTATTTCTGGCGCCCCCATGAGACTGTGTCAAGGGTTCCGGCCCTTCCAACAGCGCTTCCAACTTGCCTGGAATTCTGCAGCCAAGTCTCCTGCTTTCTACTCACTTCTTGGACTCTTGGAGACCTGACATGCTATTGGTGGTAAGATCCGAAAGGGAGTGTCCGGGGCGGTTTTGGACCGTTGTCGAAAGCGGTTCTCATTTACACACTCCTTGTGCTCCCTCTCTCTGATTCAGGCATCATGAAGCAGAAGTGGAGAAGAAGGAAGTGTCAGTACCATGGTATAACTGTGAATCTGAAATGCATGGACCTTAAACACTCAAGTTGTATAGAATTATAACTTCCTATTATTAAGAAATCATCATTTCCTACTGGAAGTGCAAAGATGTCACTTAAGGGAAGGTATACATTTGAATCCTCCCCTCCCCTCCAATTCTCCCCCCAAAACTCTTCAAATAAAGTTAAGGTTCAGAAAATTAACATTTACTCCAGGTAACGCCTAACTTGTGTATTTCTCACACATTTCTCAAAGGAAGCAAACAAAACTAAATGTTTTGGCAACTGGCAGTTACTCTCCGCACTTCACAACTTTCAAACACCTGCTCTACTTAAACGGTCACACCAACCAAAGTGTACCACACATTCAAAATTAACTTTGCATCTATTGTGTCAGAAGTGAGAGTGTTTTTAGTAGTTGTGTCCATTGGTGGAAGTGGCAGTTGTGGTGTTTTAGTAGTCCTTTACGCTTATTGAATTCAAAGGATGATGATGTGGATGTTTTAGGTAGGTATTTTTCTGTTAAGTCTTGGTATTTGGGTGGAGGTGCAGTATTTTGTGATTATGACTGTTTTTCTGGTATTGGTTTAGTGTGAATTGTTGGCAATTCTAGATGTTTTTGTATCCGTACATTAGTAGATGTATTTAGAGGGCAAAGCTGAGGTTGCCTGTTTGGTGCAATTTAATTGGTGTGAAAGTTAATTTCGGGTAGGTGTTTGAAAGCACTGAGGTTTGAATTTTTAGCTCAACAAGGATGCAGGACCCACCTGGCTACCTCAGTTCTTACTGTCATTCCTAATTCCAAAATCTTGGATGAAGATGACCAGGCAGAATAAAGATATCTCCAGAGACTTTCAAGAGGGTAGCATTTCTGCAGCTTTAGGGGATTCCTTAAACCTTATTGAGCTTTTCAAAGTGTAATAATTGTGGGAAACTTCTACTTCTGCCAATTCCGTGTTGAACAATGACCTGTATTAAAGGACTTACACTGGGTAGTTAATTCTGTTCTGTATTAAGATGATTTTGCTAAAATCGACGCTTTCTGATGTGTGAAATGAATTATCTAGCTCTGATTATACCTATTTGATAAAAGTGTGATAACGACCCCATGTTAAATGCATGGATTGAACTTTGATTGTCATATCACATTGCTTTGCTTTCTGTAACTCCTTATTTATGAATGTATTTGTTACTTATGTAATTCAATGAATAAAATGTATACATTCAAGTATAGTCTCAGTTCTTTCTTTGGCTAAACAAAAAGGAATCTGATAAACTTGTGAAGAATTTTGGTATTGTTACGTTTAATTTAATTAACATCTTTTTACCCTTTAAATGCGGTCGTTGGAAGTAACTACCCTTTAGTGGTGCAAGTTTGATTTTTCTCTTGGATCACACGTTTTGGGCAGACTGCAGTGTGATCTTGAGGATGGAGATCGCACTGCCACTTAGGTGCATAAGGTTGCCCTCCTAAAGCTTCTAAGGTGCACAAGAATAGGCCTTTGTTTGGTTCCTTCACTGTTCCCAGGCTTATAGATTGCTTGAGATCTGCAGGCCCTAAAGCTCACTTCCTGAGCACAATATATGATTGTGGCTATGATAAGATTGGACTAAAACTAGCAAGGTCCCCTGGTTTCTGCACCTTTCCCGTTCAGACATTTTTAAAAAAGTAGATTAATGTAATATTTTTATATTCAATTCAATCTCAAGTTTCTCAGAAATTGACTTTTACGGTGCACTAAATTTTCAATATGCTAATACATGTGAGATAGTGTGGTCTAGTGGTTTAGAGCACTGGCCAGGGATTCAGGCGACCTGGTTTCTATTCCTGCCTCTGCTGCTGGGTCACTTGGTGGTCACTTTGCCTCCCTGTGCCAGTGTCCCCCTCCATTTAAAAAAAAAAAAGTGGGGGAGGGGAGATGATTGTACTGACCTCATTTGTAAAGTGTTTTGAGATCTACAAGCACTAAACAGAATTTTTACTAAAAATGAGATTCTATAGGGGTGGGAGAGAACTAGAGATTAACTTTGGTAGGGTGCATGAAGATATAATTCACTATGGAGGCATTAATTTTGCTAATGCTGTGAAGAAAACTCTCTTGTGCATAATGAATTGAAACAGCCTCTCTCTCTTTGCATTTGTTAATTCATTTCTCCTATACCAGGTGCTTTTTGTTCCATTGAAATATGCATGGGGATGTGCTTTTTATTTATTACCCTTGCCCTATGATTTATTATTCAAAAGTGGGCAACTTGGAAAGCAAATACTCAATATTAGGTGATTGTTTGCCTGCTGTAGAAAAAGCCCGTGAAGAAGTGTGCAGCAGCTGCAGTTACACTAGGGGAACTCCATGACTTCAATAGATTCAATAGTCGTCTTTTCTCTGTTTACAGGTACTCTGACTTGCCCCTTTCCCCCTTCACTTAAACCCAATTCAGAGGCAGCTGATGAGTCGCAGGTGCACTGGCTTCTTCCTTCTTAGAGGATGAATGGCCCGCTATGAGAGACCTGAAACCCGATGGTATGATGATGAGGGCTTTAATTCAGCAAAGTACCATTCTAGCATACCTCAGCCAGAGTCATCATGCGTACCTGGAAAAAGAAAGGGCTTCCACAGCTAAACAAAAGATCTGTCAGGACTGACTATTCAATAGAATAGATTGCTGCTAGTTAACCTGATGTAAAGTTGGCTAAACCTCTCAAAGACTGCGTTGGTGCAGGTTGCATTTCCACTGAATAATTACCATACCTTCTGCCTATTTAAAAATTATCTTCCCTGCTGTTTGATTTGTCTATGATGGTCTTATTGTTTAAAACTATTGTGTCGTGTTGCTCTCCATTGCTAATTAGCGGAGCTTGTTAGAAAAAAACAATTGCCAGAGTTTGCTCTTTTGTTGAAATTGAAACACACTGCAGGACTGTGTCAATTCTGACAGAATCCACCAGAAACCAAGCATGTTTCCAATGGAACTTTGCCGGCCAGGCAGAATTCCATCAGAAACTTGCTTGGCTTCCTGACAGCTCAGCTGCCGGGCTCCTTGATAGACCATGTGGCACGCTGCTGGGGAACCTGGGTTTCCAGGCTCCCAGCTCCTCAGCTGCCTGCCTGGTGGGCTGATGGGAAGCTGGGAGCCTGAAAGTTGCGGGAGCCCCAGCTGCCAGGCTCGTGACTCCTCGCTAGGTAGGGCTCTTAGGGTCCATGGCTCCAGGACAGCCCACCAGGTGTGCTACAGTGAAGCTAGGTCTTGTAAGGCTCCAAGGATCTCCAGCTTTGGGGCAGCCTACAAGGCTGCTTTAGAGCTCAGTGGAGATCAGCAATTCCATTTCACACAGAATTTCAAAATTTTTGAATATGATTCCAAATCAGAATGAAATCTGATTTTGAAATAGCAAAATCCTCTATAAAATAGAATTACCGTTCTCCCCCCAGCTCTTTCCGACTGTGGTACTAGTGAGGCCTTGTAATGAACGCAACCCTGTTTTACCGCTTCCCCCATCTTTCCCCCTGTTATCTTTCTCCTTTCATCTCCGTGGAAAGAAATATTTCCCTTTCCTATATTCTTCCGGTATATGGATGTGTGTGTGTGTGTGTTCACTCTGGGGGGTTTGGAACAGTTGCCCCAGGGGTAGAAGGATCTTTCCCTGCTGCATTCCTGAGCGGCCCTTTTCTTGGTCAGAGGTGCCTGTCTACTGGGATTATTATCGCTAAAGATTCAAACACACATACAAACCCTATATATTCGGTTTCTTCAGGGGGAATAAAGAACAGAATTTCCATGTAACTCTAGAATGGTTTAAAGTTTAAGGTACTGGGTTATGACATTTGGTCTCTTGTAGATAGAATTGTAAAATTACAAGCTCTTTATTTTTGTGTACTATAAAACACATCCCTATAATTAAATCAAGGTTGAAAGTGCTTTGCCTAGAAGATTAATTTAAACCTCTATGGATAAAAAGAAGAACCTCCAGGACTCAATATACTGATGTGTAGATAGCACCTCAGCACATTTCAGTGTGCGGGTCATTTCCTTTCTGATGCCTGTGCAGGGGATGTCTCTTTACACTAGAAGCTTTTGCTGTATCTTTTGGCTATATTGGCCCAGCTCCTCCAAGGTACATAGCCATTATGGGAGTGAAGGGCCCAAACATCTTTGAGGATGTGGGTCGCTATCTCCTGGTTTCTCTTTCCTGTCAATGGAGTCGGGCTGTGCAAATGGGAAGTCACTGCCTAAGGCTGGGAGTGGCCCAACTCCTCCCTGGGCTGGTGGTGGGCTCTGCCAAAGAGTCTGGGATGGCTCCGCGCTGCTGGGGACGAGGGAAGCCATGGTGGGCTTGGTGCTAAAGCCTGAGCAGCAGGGATGGGGCCAAGCTTGGCACAGTGGGGAAGCAGGGGCAGGCAGGCTCTGTGCACTGCTGAGGGACAGCAGGGGATGGTTTGGTTCCCCCTGCCCCGTAGGAAGAGGCCAGGGCAGGCTCAGTGCGGGGGCTGCCATGGGAAGCCTGACAGGTGAGATCCGCCCCTCGCACCTCTGGAGGCAGCTCTGTGCATCGCTGCCCTGCCGCCATGGCACCAGGACTCCAAAACTTAGTCGCAGACACAAGGGCTGGACGGAGCCCACAGGGGGCTCCACCAGGGGGCGGGGCTCAGACTGGGCGGGAATTGGTTCAAGAGGGAGGGCGTTCGGTGTGAGAGAGAGGCTGAGTCAGCTCGAGACTGAGGCGAGACTTCAGGTTAGAGGACGGCGAGCGCCGACTGTGAGGTGGGCCCGAGAGAACCTCTGAGGTGGCACGATCCGGGGGCGGGGCTTAGGAGCAGAGGGCCACATGCCCAGGCGGGGGCCCTGGTCTTTGAAATTCTGACACTGCTCCAGGCCCTCAGGGAAAGGGGGGCTCAATGGGGAGAAGCGGCACTAGGAGCTGCCCACAGCCAGTAGAACCCCGCTACCCCGGGAACATCAGAATGGTTGGGACCAGATGAAGCAAGCACCTCAGAGGCGGGGGGCTCGGGCCAGGCTTCCACATGGCGGCATGAGAGGGACTGCGGCTGAGGCTAAAAGCGGTGCAGGCACCGTGAGGAGGGCGGATGGGAAGCAGCGACAGGCACTGCCTGAGAAAGAGGAGCGGGTGGCCGATTGTGAGTTGGCAGGAGGGGCAAAGCAGAGGCTGGAGCGCCGCGATGAGATATGTATGTAAGAAGGGTAATCCAGATAAGGTGGTCTGGACCAAGCAGTGGCAGAGGGGTCTCTGTGCTCTGAAAGAGGCTCTGGTCAAGGGCTCAGTGCTGTTAAAGCAGGACTTTGACAAGCTCTTTCCGGTGTTCACTGACGCTTCAGAAGAGGGCTGGGTGTGGTGCCAATGCAGATTGACGGAAAGGGGGAGAGACATCCCATCGGGTATGTGAGCAGAAAGCTGCTGCCCCAGAAGCAGAACTCTCCAGCCATAAAAAAGGAATGCCTGGCCAGGGCGGCTGGGCCTTAAAAAGCTGCAGCCATATGGCTTTTGGTCGGCTTTCCGCCAGGCCAGAGGGGGGCGCCCGCCGATGGCCGCCAGGCCAGAGGGGGGCGCCCGCCGATGGCCGGTTTCCGAAAGATGGTGCTCAGCTAGCGAGGGTCTAATTCTGCCCGAAGAAACATAACATTTTCATGCTGTGACGTTCTGTACCTCCACCACTCTGGCCGACTTACCAGACCCCCCAGATAGCCATGGCTGCAATGTTTCCCATTCTCCGGTTACTTTCTGGGGGTGTTGGAGATGTGTATTCCCCACCAGGGTGAAGTTCAGGGGAAGCTGTTGAGGAGAGAGGGAAATAAGTAGTGTGAATACTAGGACAGGCTAAGGTGACAAAATAAACACAGGGTAATGGGAGCGGAGCCAAATCACCTTTTTCAGGAAATCTGTACAGTAACAGCCACAGGTGCCGGATTCCTCTGGGTTCCAGGGCTACTCAACCCCCCTCACTCTGCCCACGGCCCCACCCGCCCCCATCCCCTAAGCTCCCACCCCCGCTCCGCCTCTTGCCGCCCCCCTGCTGCTCCCCAGGTCCTGCCCTCACCCCTTCCCCAACCCCCGCCCTGCCTTTTCCCATCCCACCCCACCCCCTCCTCACCTCGTCTGACCCCCTTCTGTCCCCTCCTCCGAGTGTGCCTCATCCCTGCTCCTCTTTCTGCCTCCCAGCGCCTCCTGCACGCCGTGGAACAGCTGATTGTGGCGGGTGGGAGGCTCTGGGAGGGAAGGAGGGAGGGAGCTGGCTGCCGGTGGGTGCTAAGCACCCACTAATTTTTTTCAGTGGGCGCTCCAGCCCTGGAGCCCCCAAGGGGTTGGCACCTATGGTAACAGCAATTCAGGGGTCTGGAACAATTTTTATAGTGGGGATGCTGAAAGCCATTGAACAACACTGTAAACCCCATGTATGATGGAAACCGTGCATTCGCTTGCTAATATCACTTCATGCTGGGCACCCCAGTGCCCCTAGTTCCAGCTCCCCTGCAGCATATATGCAAACGGCTAGTCTCTTGCTTGAGGAAAGTTAGTTACAAATTGCTCAGAGCCTGCTGCAGAGGATTCGTGCAGGGATAGAGCCATCTGCACGGGACTCTTACTTGTGCCACATGGAAGTGAGATGAGGTGCCATGGAGTAAGATGCTTTTGCACATACTTCTCTCTTGGATTGTTCTTCGTACAGTTATGATCCACGTGGGGGGCCTTTAGCGAGCATGCACACATTGGGCTGGGGCAGTGCTAGCACAGCTCTAGTGGGCGTAGCTTGCAATATCAGTGGCACAAAAATTACGTTGTGTGGAAACACCTTGTGTTCTGTACAGAAACCAGAGCCTCATCTCTTTCTAGGATGAAAGCTGGAGACAAACCTGTCACTATTTCCTCCTACCTACCAATGGTAGGATAAAGGCGAGCTTAAGTGGGGATCTAGTGGTAGCGTATTCCTCCCTTTTTATCCCCCTAAGGTTGGCTTTCTCACAGGAAGGCCTAAAATCCTAGATGATAGAAATCGCCCAATGGCTTCTTAAGGAAACGAATTCATTTGTTATATGTAGCCCAGCTTAAAAACAGTGTGATGGAATGATTGGCGGGAGGTTCCCCTCTGCACCATAGGGGTAATGATTTAGTTAGACTTTGAAGAAGAATGTGTATGGCTCCCACATGCTCTGTTACTGCCATGTACCACCAGAGAGGGGGATACATCTTGGAGGTTGTGAACCAATCTGTTTATAATCCTTGACTTGTTTATACAGTCTATTGTTTTTGTTTTTTGCTCTCATTTTAATGTAATTGTGTTTTGTCAATATAACCTGTAGGTTTCCACTCCACCAAGGAATGAAAGAAGGCAGAGAGACTTGAGCAGGAAAGAACTACTACTACCGATAGGCACAGCTACTGAAAAAAACCTGCACCATAAGAAAGGATAGGCATTTGTTGTCAGAGTTAACTCCTTGTACGTGCCTCTAAACCAGCAGGTCCCAAGTTGAGGTTTATGTATCGGTGGTGGCACATGGAGGACCTGATGGTGGTCTTCAGTGAGCAGGCAGATCTCACGTTCCTAGTACTGAAATTACTGTCAATATGTTCCTAGTACTACTTTTCTTTGGAAGCATTTGCTGTACCTGCCACGAAGGTGTTACCTGATCTCGAAGAGGTGAGGAAAGGGTCCATAGAACAATTTTTATAAGATTAGGCCCACATCAAAACTGTTTTAGAACCCCAGAGGAAAGACAAGCAAAGGCTTCTGCAGTGGCGCCATCTGTTGACTTTGAATGTACAGAGGCTCCTATTAGCAACTCCGTATTTTCGGTTGCATTATAAAAGGGATTGCCTGTGGGGAATATGTTCCTGGTTTTTCTCTAAAGGGAGATTGACAATCATTGTGAGAACTCACACCCAAGTTGTTTTTATACTATTGGAACATTTAATGTAGTGGCTGTTTGACTTCTTTTAAAAACTTTTCAATAAGAAATCTCCAGTTTTAGTGTCTGGCTTAAATTTGTCCTAGGCAGTGCTAGGGTTGAGTAGCAACTCTTCAGAATACTGTCTACGTACCCAGATTTGGTAGAGAGGTAGATCCTCACTAGGTCCAGTCTAAGGGCTAGTTTTGTTTTGTTTTTCAAATAGTTTTAAATTATTGGATTTAGCGTAACTTTTAGTCATTATTCACATTACAACTGAAATTTTGACGCACTGTGCTCATAAAACTGGCTGTTGGTGGAACATGCAGTCCATGAGCACACAAGCTTGATTTTAGGCCGGTAGGGGGAGGGCAAAAGGGGTAGCCCCCAGAGGCGCAGACCCTAGTGGCGCTGATGGGTGCTCAAGCCCCCTCTACCCCCAGCCCTGGCCCGACTCCACCCTTGCTCCGCCTCTCCCATCCCCATTCCAGTAGTAACTGATTGATGTATTCCACCAAATGGGGAGCTGCATTTTAGAGGTGACAAAGAGAAACTTTGATAATCCTAATACAAAATGGCCTCTTCCTGCTCTCATTATTCACATGTAATTTTGTTTGTGGTGTATGCCCAAGAATGAATTGGATCTGGTGCACACAAAGGTAATGGGATCAGGCGGTGGGGGCACAAACCTGATAAGAGTGCATGCGAGCACAAACTTAATAGTGGGGGCAGTGCTAGTAAGTGTATTGTGCGTAGGTGTTGGATACATACAAACCTGATTTGATTTGGGTGGGGGGAGAGGGTATGTGAATGCACATAAACCTGATGGATGGGGTATGGACAGGCTAATTACAAACTAACAATTGATATGTATTAAGGGATGCATGCACTCTTGCTTAGTGGGGGAAAGGGCACCAATCTAGCCTCTTCCAATACAACCGTCTACTACACCAAACATCCAAATGGCCAAGGTTTTCTGGGGAAAAATAACCTGGTAAAAAGTAGAATAGGAAAAGGTGGCAGAGTTCAGGTGTGGTGTGGGGTCTGTTTGAATGGAAAGGCTAATTATCATTCAGTAACTATTATTTTTAATATGGAATTATTGTGAACTGGGACACTGATTCATCAATGTATTTAAGCATGTTCCTGATTGGAGCACTAACAGCAGTGGGATGGCTCACGTACTTTAAGTTAGTCACGTGCATAAGTACTCTCTGGAATTGGGGTTTTAAGGCTGAACAATTACAGGGCTTTTCTCTTCTCCTTTTTTCGTTTTGGTTCAATAGGTATTTAATTCAAATCATTATTGCTATAGGTTGCCATTTTATATAAAATAATTATTTATTGATCAGAAACAAATGCCTATGATAATTACATAAATAGGAACAATAAATAAATGACTGACATAAAGATCCTGTTACAAATGGCGTAAAATGATCTGAAACTATTGTCACAGTGCACAGATAGACTAAATAGTAACAGCTTTTAAAATTCCACCGCATCTCATTTTAAATCCTGTATAAAATATTACTTGATTTTGATTAGTACTTCTAAAAATGTTGGTATTTAAATTTCTAAACTTCTTTGTGAGTTTGTCCTAGATTTGAAACCCCCATAATTCCACATGGATTCTCCTGCTAGCACTGAGGCTGAACTGCTTGTCTCTGATGAAAGAAATTGGTCTCTCTTCCCTTTCACCCTGGGAAACTATAGGTCCTTACCATGGGCGTGCGCACGGGGTGGGCCCGGGCACACACCCTCATGCCCATGGGCCGGATCCGGATCTGGCCCCTCGGGGCTTTGCATCCGGCCCGCGGGATTTGCCCCCCGTGGTGCCGCAGGCCCCGCGCTGCTTTCCGAAGCAGCCATCAGGGCAGCAGGTCTCTGGGGCTAAGGGGTTGCTCTAGGCACCGCCTCCCGAAGCTCCCATTGGCCGGGAACGGGGAACTGCGGCCAATGGGAGCTTCAGGGGAGGTACCTGGAGGCGTGGCAAGGGCAGCGTGCAGAGCCCTGTGCTGCCCCGCCCCTCCCCCGGGGCTGCGGGGAGCGGCCCGGCATGGGGCCCTGGCAGGCGGGGAGCGCGCCGCTGCGGGTAAGCCTGAACCTCTCCTGCACCCCCTCTCCCTGCCCTGCCCTGAGCCCCCGGCCTGCACCCCGTTCAGCCGGGCTCCCCCTCCCCAGGGCTGGGCTGGCTGCTTTAACAGCCCCATGTGCTCCCTGGCAGCCTCCCACCCGGCAGCACCAACACAGCCGCTTAAGGTGGCCCGCGCGGGTGCTGCCCCAGCTCCCCGCCCCAAGGCAGCTGCCCCCCTCCAGCGCCCCAAACCCGCCTGCGGCTCCCCGCGCTGGCCAGGGGCCCGGGCACCACCCGGGGGGTCAGGCCGCCCCTGAGCCCAGCAGGCCCGGGGCAGGGGGCGAGCCCGGCCCACAGGCCCCCTCCCGCAGCCCGGCTGCGAGCTCCGCTCCCCGGCGCTGTTCGGGGACTCCGGCCCGGCACCCTCGGGCTTGAGTCCAGCCCTGGGAGCAGCCCGGCGCCCTGCGATCCACCCTGGCTGCCTCTTCCAGGCCTGGCCCCAAGCGCCCAGCCCGGCCCCCGAGCCTGCCTGCCAGGGCGGGGGAGCCCAGATCCCCAGCCCCGGGCCTGCCTGCAAACAGCCTACCCTCCTGCACCCCAACTCCCTCTCCTGAGCCCCCTGCCTGCACCTCTCACCCCAACCCCCTGTCCTGAGCCCCCTTCCTGCACCTTGTCCCCCAACCCCTACCCCACAACTCCCTGCCCTGAGCCCCCGGCCTGCACCTCTCACCCCAACCCCCTGTCCTGAGTCCCCTTCCTGCAGCTTGTCCCCCAACCCCTGCCCCACAACTCCCTGCCCTGAGCCCCCGGCCTGCACCTTGCCCCGCAACCCCCTGCCCTGAGCCCCCTCCTGCCCCCAACCCCCTGCCCTGAACCCCCTGCCTGTACCCCTTCTGCATCCCAACTCTCTTTCCTGAGCCCCCTGACTGCACCTCTCACCCCAACCCCCTGCCCTGAGCTCCCAACCCCCTGCCCTGAGCCCCCTGCCTGCACCTCTCACCCCAACTACCTGCCCTGAACCCCCTGCCTGCACCCTGTACCCCTCCTGCATCCCAACTCCCTACCCTGAGCCCCCTGCCTGCACCTCTCACCCCAGCCCCCTGCCCTGAACCCCCTGCCTGCACCCTGTACCCCTCCTGCATCCCAACTCCCTGCCCTGAGCTCCCTGCCTGCACCTCTCACCCCAACCCCCTGTCCTGAGCCCCCTTCCTGCACCTTGTCCCCCAACCCCTGCCCCACAACTCCCTGCCCTGAGCCCCCGGCCTGCACCTCTCACCCCAACCCCTGCCCCACAACTCCCTGCCCTGAGCCCCCGACCTGCACCTTGCCCCGCAACCCCCTGCCCTGAGCCCCCTCCTGCCCCCAACCCCCTGCCCTGAACCCCCTGCCTGCACCCCTTCTGCATCCCAACTCCCTGCCCTGAGCCCCCTGACTGCACCTCTCACCCCAACCCCCTGCCCTGAGCCCCCAACCCCCTGCCCTGAGCCCCCTGCCTGCACCTTGCCCCGCAACCCCCTGCCCTGAGCCCCCTGCCTGCACCCTGTACCCCTCCTGCACCCCAACTCCCTGTCCTGAGCCCCCTGCCGCACCTCTCCTGCACCCCAACTCCCTGTCCTAAGACCCCTGCCACACCCTGGATCCCAATCCCTTGCCCTGAGCCCCCTCCTGCACTCCGCACTCCTCCTGTACCCCAAGCCCCTTCCCTGAGCCCCCTCATACATCCCACACCCTCCTCTGTCCCAGTCCCTTGCCCTGAGCCCCTTCCTGCACACTGCACCCCCCCTGAACCCCTGCCCTGAGCCCCCTGCTGCACTCCGCCCCCTCTTGCACCTCAACCCCCTTCCCTGAGCCTCCTCATACATCCCACACCCCCTCCTCAGCCCCCCAATCCCTTGCCCTGAGCCCCTTCCCGCACACAGCACCCCCTCCCACACCCAGACGTTTATGACGTTCGCCTTAAAAAAAAAAAATCCCTGGGTGCACACCCTAATGCAATGTGCTGCGCACGCCTATGGTCCTTACCTCCTGGTCAGAGAGTCCCATTTTCCATCACTGCAACCAAACATGTCTCCACATGCCCAACTTGCTGGTGAGTCTGTGTTGGAATATCTGAATGGAACTCTCACCTCAGGTCGTTTCAGAGAGATTTTTGCAAAAGCAGCAGGAAGATTTCCCAGATTGCCACCTTGCCGTTCCCCTTCAGAGACACTCGAGGCTTGAAAACCCCTTGGGGCCACCTGAAATCTCTCCCTTCGTTCTGACATTAGAGGAAAATTATGCACATCTTTTTTTCTTGCAAAGTTTTTCCAGTTCATATTTGTTATGCTGTTATACTGTGCTTAAGCTGCCTGTTACAGTTCAGACATGAGATTTTGATCAGAGAAGAGTTGAACCACAGAAATATATAGCAAACGCATTATGTCAACAATGTTTAAGGTTTAACCCTTTCTTAATTTTCTTGTAACTTTTTTGCATAGATATCCTTCATTTTGCAATTTAAACTTTGAGTAAATCAACAGAGTATTATCACATAAATTGTAATATGGACAGTTGGAATTTCATTATGGAGTGAAAAGAACAGGAGTACTTGTGGCACCTTAGAGACTAAGAATGCTCTAATAAATTTGTTAGTCTCTAAGGTGCCACAAGTACTCCTGTTCTTTTTGCGGATACAGACTAACACGGCTGCTACTCTGAAACCTGTCATTGTGGAGTGAGTGTATTGCATAATACAAGGTCAAGCATTTTGGAGCCTTAGAAATCACTGTGGGAAAAATCAGTAGAAAGGAGGGAATCCACTGCACGATACAATTTCCTCCAACTGTTTTAAGCTCTGTAGTCACTGCATCCTCAGCTGGAATGAAATGAGAGTTGGTTGAAACACAAAGGGAAAAATAAATGTTTCCCTTTATTAACGTCAATACATGAAATGAAAATATCTTTCTACACCTCATCATCTTACAAGTCTTATGCTCAGTTCACATATTTTATAAATGTCTCTAGGAAACTTCTCAAGCTCCGCTATATGATGAGGACAGAGTGAATGTATCGCATAACACGTCAAGCGTTCTGGAGTGTTAGAAGTCACTGTGGGAAGAATCGGCAGAGAGGAGGGATTCCACTGCATCCTTCTGTTTTAACCTCAGTAGTTGCAGCAGCCGGAGCTGAAAGGAAATAGGGAATGGTTGAAATACAAAGGGAAAAAATATAATTTTCATTGAATTGATCTCAATAAATTAAATGAAAATATCTCTTCCACACATAAACTCGCAAGTCATTTAGTGTGTTCATATTTTTTTTAAAAGTCTCTAGGAAGCTTCTCAAACCTTGAAATACTAGAAATAGTTCTCATGAGGACAGATGAATGAATAGCAACCCTGATCATAATAGAAACACACTACATATGTAGAAGTCAGAGTACTTTAGGGGTGGAGGGGAAGTACACCTCTACCCCGCTATAAGGCGGCCCGTTATAACAGGAATTCGGCTATAACACGGTAAAGCAGCGCTCTGGGGGGCGGGGCTGCGGGGATCGGCGCATCAGCGTGTCTGGCTTCGACACGCTCCTCTGAGCGGTGTGTTAAAGGTGCTGGGCCGGGGCCGAGGGGTTGGATAAGGGGCAGAGGGTCTCGTGGGGGATGGTCAGGGGACAGGGAGTGGGGGGTTTGGATGGTTCAGAGGCTCTGAGGGGCGGGACAGTCGGGGGATGGGGAATGGGGGCGTTGGATAGGCCGTGGGAGGCCTAGGGGTGATTAGGGACAGGGGGGGTCTCTGGAGGAAAGGTTTAGGCCCCTCAAAAATATTGTCAAATCTCAACTTTAACCATTTCCACCAATTTAGACGGCACATTTAAAATGTAGACAGCACAAACCGTCGGTCTCTTCCTTCTGTGAAACTATAGGAGAGAGTGTGCTCTGAGAAAATGAAACCTTAACTAATTGTTATTTCCCGATCTTAATATTCATACCGGAGCTGAGGAATAGATGTAGTTGAAAGGTGTGAATATCATGTCCTGTTGATCACTCCAAGTAGCAGACAGTAGTGAAAAATTGAGAATAAATCACAAAACAGGATGAGCAATTAGGATAATAAAACATGCTAGAGAGGTACCCACATAGATGACTATGATTTCCAATGTGGTCAGAAGGAGGTTATGCAGAGAAGTCACATTAGGTATTTTTTTACCAAGTGTGTCCCTGGGATGAAAGAATTCAAATATTTTTTTTAAAATTGAAATTCAGTGTTCACCACTTTTGCTGGTTCCTTCTCTTTTAACATTTGCCTTCCCCTTTGCTTGGGCAGGGGAATTCTTCTGGTTTGTTTAATTCTCTTCCCTTCCTGTGGTCACGTTTCATTTTCTGGATCTCAAGCCCTAGCGCAGACTGTTGTGCTGGAGTTTCCATCATTGCAGAGAAATGTGTTTTAATTCAACAAGAAAAGAAAAATCACACGAAGAAACCATGAAAACATTTTTATGCACATTAATTTGGTTCGAGTCTCCCAAGTTTTCCTGCACTTTTATAAGAAATTTGAGACTTTTGCTTCAAATTTTTGAAAGACACACTGCAAAGCAGAGAAAGCAGACTTAGCAGAGCCCCCAGACTGTCCTGGGCTATGCTCCCCATTCTCCCATGATTTTCCAGCGGTGTTGGGCATCTGTATTCCACCCCAGGGTGAAATCCCAGGGGAAGATGTTGCGGGGTACTGAAAGCAAATGAACAAAACTGCAAACCCAGTATACGATGAGACCATGGTTTGGTGGCTCTTATTACTTAAAACTTCACACCCCCAGCACCCATTGTTCCAGCCTGGGGCAGCCCTGGCAGGGTGGCTGTAATGGAACCACGCTGATCGGGACCAGAAGGCAGGTCTCACAAAGCCCTAGAAGTGATGCGGACACTCAGGCGCTTTGTGTGGAAAGATTTTGTGTTCCGTGCAGAAGTCATCGGGTCATCTATTTCTATGATGAAAGTCTGCTAGTGGGATGATAAAGGTGAGCTTAAGTGGGGATGTATAGGTGGAGTTTTCCTCCCCTTTTATCTACCTGTGGCTGGCTTTCCCACAGGAAGACCTAAAGTCATAGATGATGGATAACCTCAAATGGCTCTTAAGTAGATGAAAAGATTCTTCCACATAGCACAGCTTAAAAACGGTGTGATGGAATGATTGTCAGGAGGTTCTCCTCTGCACTATAGGCGTAATGAAGAAGTTAGACTTTGAGGAAGAGTTTGTATGGCTCCCAGGTGCAATAGGACCAGGTCAAGGCCCCTCTCCAGCCACTCCCCATAATTGAGGTTCCATTTCAGCATGTAGGTGTAGATAGTCTGGGTCGTTTCCCTAAGAAGACACCCAGAGGAAAGCTGTACATACTGACTTGCTTGGCTGCAAGGCCAGAGGCGGTATCGACGGTGGCCGCAAGTTTCATAAAGATGTGTTCAGCTATTGAGGGTCTAATCCTCCCATAGAAATGTAACATTTTCATGGTGTGATGTTCTGTACCTCCACCACTCAGGCAGTGCAGCTCCCCCGTCCCACTCTTAGAGCCATAACTGAGTCCCACGTGTACATATTTGTTATAACATTGCATTGGCCAGGGAGCATCACTTTATATTGCACATGCTACATTGTACGTGTACATTATACATACAATCATATTTCCTTTTGTAAAGATGTAACCACCTTATGTAAAATTGAGCAAAATGCTTAAAACAGTTCAAGCGCATTATGTGAGGAAAATATACACACTGAAAATGTGTTGCGGTTACTGAAGTATTTCCCAGGCCTATCCCCTTCAGTCCTGCATCTCAGGATAGAAGATACTCTAGACCGGCTATAAGCTGTACAAAGGGAGACTGTCTCTACAATGTAAAAAGGTGAAGTGGTCTAAGACATACTTGCTTTTCTTGGGCAAGACCTCATGAAATCAGATTACACATCCTTCCGTTTTGCTCAGTTTTGCTGTGGAAAAGAATGAAAGCCGGCACCTCCTAGAGTAGGAAACCTCCCAAACATTTTAGAAACTAGTCAACCACTATATTAAGTCACACATGCTGCCCTATCCTCTGTTTATATACCAGACCAGAATACAAGCAGAATAGCGGTACTGTGCTGAGAGCAGGGTGTGTGCTGGGAAGTCTCTATGCCCTTGAACTCTTGTGGTGCCTTTCTTTGCAACAGAATGGAGGGCTGCGGGTGTAGCCACTAGACAGCTCTGTGCTGTAGTAGGTGACAACCAATGGATGAGGTGTATAGGAACCCCATTTGTCTCTACCACTAGAGCACCACTGCAGCTATTCCTTGGCAACCCAGCAGGCTCAGGGGCAAAACAGTCCACCCAAAGCCAGATTTTTGAGCTTTGATGAGAGGTGGCCCCATTTGGTCCCATGTGTTCTGTGTTTCTCGCCTCATTTTCTTGCTAAGCGAGAGACGGATTTTTCCTGTGGTGGTTTCTTTTCACAATTTTTAGTGTCTTTTTTCTTCGCGTTCATCCCTGTATATTTATACAAGGCACCCAGTTTACTGTTCCACCATTTCTGTTTTGGGGAGGATGTTTTCTCCATTCTACTAGACACTGTTATCTTTATTGTCCTGACACCATCATAAAAACTGTTTCACCAAGCTAGAGGTTTTATAAAATGCCAAACGCTGTTGGGCTGTCCAGTCTAGAAATACCTTTTAGAAAATAACAGATCTTCCCACTAGGTCTGTATAATTATCTTCTATATTTCCCTTACTCCTACTGTTCATCTAACAATTATGGCACCGTAACAAATGTCATGGCCTATTTCCCACATCATTTCTCCTCCTTTTCCTCTCTCTCTCGGTCTCTGTCAAGCTTGCCTGTACTTTTCCTTTTATGGATAGCTTCATCTCCCTGTTAGACCAAAACTGTGTTAGATAACCAGTAAGGGCCATCAACTAAACCCCTTTAATCCTAATTTCTCTTGAGGGGCTTTCCAACCTCGGGGAACTTTTTGGCTAAAAGAAAAGCTCATCTCGGCCTATATTCGTCTGAACTTCTGACAACGTGGCAACCCTTCAGCACAACTCCTTTCACAAAAGACCAATTTCATATTTAGTGGGGTGATTGTTTTCGGTTACTTGACTGTGGGTTCACGCTGGTGATGGTCAAATGCGCAGATAATTGCAGCATCAATGCAACTGACATTTGGAAAATAATCAAATGTTAAACTAGCTTTTATGTTGACATTTTCTGACTTTCAAAAACATAGACTAAATATGCAAGTCAGAATGCATCAATCCTCCCCAGGTATAAATCTGTGTGGTATAAATCTGCTCCTTGAACATCTGTCTGATACTTCTTTGTATAATGTATGAGGAAATGCAAGTGCACTGATATGACACACAGGATCACAACTAGGGTGACCAGACAGCAAATGTGAAAAATCGGGACAGGGAGTGGGGGGGTAATAGGAACCTATATAAGAAAAAGACCCCAAAATCGGGACAGCTGGTCACCCTAATCACAACACAGACTGACGTACAAGCAGAAGGACATAAATAGACAAGACAGAGGTGCTATAGTTGTTACCTAAACACAAAATCTTACACAAGGTGAAGAACCGCCAAGCTATGGGAAAGGTGATTCCACGTCTCAGGAAGGATGTTTTTCATGCTCATACTCACAGAGTAAAACATACTCTTCGGTCTAGATTTGTTTTCATTTCAGGTCAAGGAAAAACATCAAAGAAAGGGCTTAACCCTAAGAGACACTAACCACTTCCTGCAAGGTCCTGATCACCCTGAACTCCCACTGAACTAGTGGGTGCTGAGCACTTCTCAGAATTGGGCCCAAAGACTGAACAAAGAGAAATTTTCCATGACCGAGAAAACAGAGTGACTGGAACATGCTGCATCTTAAGGACAAGATGGCAGCTGCATTAGGCAGGGAGAAAAATCTACTTTTAAAAGTGTAATCTTTAGAAAACAGCCTTTAATTGGTATTGCTACGTGTAGAAAGACTAGTTAGACATAATAGGCAAGATTCTGTCACCCCTACTCACACTGAGTAATACCTCACTCTACTAACACTGATTTCAATGGGGCTTGCTTGTGGGGTATTGTACTAGTCAACATAAGGGGGAGAGAATCTGGCCCAACATGAGACCAATATCATGAAAAGAAACCAGATAACCCAGAGTAGAAGTCAGTTACAGTGATTGGTGTAAGAGGATCAGAGCCAAAGCCTGACAATAATTTTTTTATATATATATGGAAAGAGAGAGATCAACTCTCAGAGCTCATCCAGAGCTCTGAGATAATAATAGAGAGCCTCTGACTAAGCCAGCCCTGATTACAGAATGGGCCCCACCTGAGAGAAATTAGGTGATTCCAGGTTTAACTACTGAGTGGGCCCAGCTGAGGAAGGGCTGGAGGAAAGAGAATGCAGAGAGTCAAAAGGTGCCTGCAGGGGCTTGAGTGAGCACCCAGGGGACAGATTGGGAGACCGAGAAGGGAAGGAAAGAGGTGAGGAAGGAAATGGTGCAGGGAAAACTGCACTATGGGTAGAGGATTTGACTTGGTTGTGCAGTCCAGGGCCCTGGGCTGTAACCCAGAATTGAGATTGGGACTGGATTCCCCTACTAGCCCTCAGCAAGTGGTGTACAAGGGTAGCTGAGCCCAGGAAGGGGGCTGCAGTCTGAATGTGACCTCGCTGAAGAAGAGCTGTGGAGAGGCTGGAAGCTTCTGATTTCTATTAAGAGAGTTTAGAACTTTAGTCTGTTCCTTCCAGGGTCAGCCATCCGCACTAAAGACTGTGCCCTGGCTGGAGGGGTGAGTTATCTAAAAGAAACCACCACAGCCCCAGAGTGACTGTTGACAAGGGCTGCTACCCCACAAGGATACTGTGATGCCATGCCTGGCCATGAGGCAGTGCAGGGTGGTGAGTAAACCCTGTTACAATGCTTTTTCTTAAATTCCTTTAATTGCAGCGTGTCTGAAACAACTACACTTTTGTAGTTTTCCTTGTCCGCTCTCTCTTTTCCTACCCCTCACGGCAAGCACTGTATCTCAGCCCTAGTCTACATCCAGCTGATGACAGCACCTTTGGTGACCAGTAAATGACTGACTGACTGACCTTGGCCACTTCTATATTGCGTGAGTACATGTGCTGCTAGACCCCTCTCTGCAGAAGGGATTCTTTCAACAGCAAGTTAACATGAAGTGATTTACTTTGTCCATATTGGATACACGGTTCAGGGGGTGGGGGAACAACTCCAGGTTGCACGTGCTTTTGAAATGTTTACTTCGATATTCCATAGGTCCTTTGGAAGAAATGAACTCCAAGATTGCCTACTTGGAAATTCTTCTTTTTTGGATGGGATAAGTATTGCTGGTAAGTCATATAAATAATTGTGCTGCTAACCTTTGAATTTACTTAGCTCCTGGCCTAGCCCAAATTTGGTTGTAGGTTGTCTTTGTTTGTTTTAATTCTACATAAATTGTGCTGCACACACTGTCTTTGTTTGTTTTAATTCTACATAAATTGTGCTGCACACACAATAAACTCCACACTAGAAAAGGCCCATTCTGTGCATTAAGGGCTGGCTTCCTCTCTCCTTTACTTTCACTGAGCAGTACTTTCATTCCATGAGTCATCCCCTGAATCCAGTGCGAAACTTTACTACTAAGACACCGGACGTATGTGCTGTAGCAGAATTGATCCCTTGTTGCCACATTTTCAAGAGCTCGGTTCCCATTTGGGCGCTTTAGTGAAGCGGCCAGACTTTCAAAAGTGCCCCATACCTGCCAGCTCCCACCATTCTACCTTTTGAAAATCTGAAACTAAATGTTTGTCAGTGCCCTAATTATGTTTTTCAAAGGCAGAAGGAATGTGGGATCTTTTGTGGTAGAGTAGTTCTGAGCCATTGTAGCTCAGAATAATAGAACAGACTTGATGCTGCAATTCAGCGAATTCAAATGATTGTAGTCCCTTGCTGAACTACATTTCCCAGGATTATTTCAACCTAAGATCAGAACTCTTCCTCTTCCCAGGTATAAATGCCAATGGAAAGCCTTGATAAAGGGTCTTAAACAGCATAGTGTAGAGACCATCCAACCAGGTATGCATGTATGTCTAAATGCCTCAGTTTCCTTAGCCCCGATTGAACTACTCTTGCCAAAAACTGTGGCATTTAAATTTTCCTGTAATTATGTGCTTTCTTAAATACTCCTTTTTCACCAGCTCACTAACTGTCTGAGGTCATAACCTGCATGGTTCAGAATTGCTTGTGTGTTTGTCACTCTCAAGATGCTGGACTGCAAAAAGTAGGGGGGTTGGGGTGAAGCAGAACATATCCATGCAGACATCAGTTCATTTGTATACATACATGTGCCTATTCCATACGTGCAAAGAGACCTGAGATCCCCTGACTCATTTGTTCACTGGCATAGCAAGCCGTGATTCCCCAAAGAAGAAAATAAACCCAACTAAAGGATCACATCCCCCCCCAGTGTAATTCACAAAATAGAAGCACTAGGTAATAGTGCAGCTGGTGCCATGGCCAAGTGCTGCTGGGTATGTATCTACACTAGCCAACAGTAAAACAGCCATCGCTCGAATACTTTATATAGGTGGCTAACACCATTCTATTTAGAACAAGAATTGTTCATTGCTGTATAGAAATGAGCCCTCTGGGATCTATTTTCAAAATGTGTCCCATTCCAGAAATAGACGGTTGCCCCATTGCCCTCTATTGGGGCAGGCCTTCAAGGATGTTCCAGCATTTTATTTTGTAAAATATATGGGCTCTTCCTGATCCCCAGCAGAGGGATGCTCCACAGGTGAGGGCTCTCGGCTCCAGAGGGAAGTGTAACTTGTGCAGTGAGTGGTGGGCTTGTTGTTGTTTTGTTTTCCCCCCCCCCCCCCCAAGCGCTGTCAGTCATATTTCCTGTGTGGCTTGGTGTATTCTTGAAGGGTTGCACAGAGCCCCGATCTAGCTCACATTATTGGGGCTTTATAGATTAGGCCTAGGACCGCAAAGCAAATCCAGCACTGGGGAGACACTCCAGAGCGTTGACCGTGGCCTAATAAGCTGTTGCCAAGGTGATGCTGTCAGGAGTTTGGCCAGCATGCTGGACCAATTGAAGCTTCATCTTGATTGGGCTGATTGAGGCAGTAGAGTGGAAGGTAAAGGCATGTATTGCTGCAGCCAGGGCTTCATCTGGGATGGGCAGGGGGGTTGTTTCCTGCTTCTGTTGTGCATAGCTGGAAGTCTCAAACAAAAATCTGTTACTTTAGGGACTGTCTTCCCCTCAATTTAACATCCACATGATACCTTGTTGTAGGGGGTTAGGACAACTCACCTTGATGGTGTCTTTTCTTGGCATGCCCATATTTTCTGTATAAAAGTGGCTACTCTTGTTACTGACCTTCTGGGAAGGACTAATGGACAGGCAGTAGATACTGAGGAGGTGGGGCCAATATTTCAAAGTCAATAGGTAACTTTTAGTTATCTGCTTTAGAAGTAGGTTTTGGTTTCCTGTTGACTGCTAGCTAACAGATCTTTTAGGACCAAACCTTGGCATTTGCACAAAGTCTTAAGCAAATCCAGAAACTACATGTAACTGATCAATTTGCCATGCAAAGAAATCTGCCTACAAATGTTGAAGCCTGTAAGGAGGTCTGTTAAACATTTGGCCCGGAGAGTCCTACAAGAAAGGTAGAAATGTAAAAGTTTGCTTCTTGAACATCCACGTCCAGCATATGTACGTGTGTCTTTATGATGGCAGTTAAGGGACTGGGTGAATCTGCTTTAAATTGCAAAATCTGTTGGAAAGAGGGATGGTGTCCCTAGCCTCTGTTTGCCCAAAACTGGGCATGGGCGATGGGGTGGATCGCATGATGACTTGTTGTTTTCATTTCCTGTGAGGCACCTGGCATTGGCCACTGGTGGAAGACCGGGTACTGGGCTAGCTGGACCTTTGGTCTGACCCAGTATGGCCATTCTTAGGTTGACTAAGTTTCATAAAGATGTGTTCAGCTGTTGAGGATCTAATCATCCCAGAAGAAATGTAACATTTTCATGGACTCTCACTGTGCTGGCGCCTGACTCTGGCCGCAAGGGTTTCCCTACATAGTTGATCTCATTCAGCTGCTTGATGACCTTAAAGGGCCTGTCCCGGGCAGCCTGTAGTTTGTTCTTTCTTATGGGAATGAGAGCTGTCACCTGGTCCCCGGTAGCATAGGAGCGGGAACGCGCTGGGCGGTTGTACCAGACCTTTTGCTTACGTTGGGCCCTGGCTAAATTCTCCCCGGCCAAGTCCATGAGCTCAGCAAGCTTTTCCCAGAAAGTCAGTACATACTCCACTTCTGATTTTCCATCGGGGAGGCCTTCCCCTCTCATTCGTCCCTCAACAAGTCCACAGGTCCCCTTACTCTCCTCCCATACAGCCACTCGAAAGGAGAGAACACGGTTGATTTCTGGGCCCCTTCCCAGTAGGGGAACAACAGCTGGGGTAAATACTGGTTCTGGTGGGACCCAAGTGAGAGTGCCAATTCAGGACAAATGGCTTAAAACAGGGCAGTTAGACCAAGGCTGGGTTTTTCTACCGCTGCGCAAACCAAAGCGGTCAGACAAAGAAGACTTTGGTCCTACCCCACGGGCTAACCACAAGTCACACAAGCAGTTCCCTTAGACACTCCAGTTTCCCAGTATCACCAACCGTGCCACTTGGTATGGGGACAAATGGTTATGAAAACCAATACCTCAGCAAAAGAAAAAAGGTTCTCTTGATCCCAAAGGACCAAGCCCCAGGTCAATATACAAATCAGATCTTACCCACAAATCACACTGTTGCCAATCCTTTAGAATCTAAAGGTTTCTTCATAAAAGGAAAAAGATATAGATGAGAGAGAGAGAATTGGTTAAATGGGATCCATGACATACGGTAATGGCAACAGAGGCTCCTGGGGCACCTTTAAGACTAACAGAAGGATTGGGAGTGTAAGCCTTCGTGGGTAAGAACCTCACTTCTTCAGATGCAAGTCATCTCGCATCTGAAGAAGTGAGGTTCTTACCCACGAAAGCTTACGCTCCCAATCCTTCTGTTAGTCTTAAAGGTGCCCCAGGAGCCTCGGTCTGAATCTGTAAAAAGCAACAACCACGGCTCCCCCTCTGATACTGGAGTAAGGGCAAGGTTATTGGTTCAGGCTTTCAGCAGTGATAGACTAAACTGCAGGTTCAAATCAAGTCTCTGGAGTACATCCCCAGCTGGGATGGGTCATCAGTCCTTTGCTACAAACGGCAGCTCTACACAAAGTCCCTCCAGAGGTAAGAAGCAGGATTGAAGACAAGATGGAGATGAGGCATCAGCCTTTTCTAGTCTTTTCCAGGTGTAAGAACACCTCTTTGTCCTTACTATGGAAAACTACAGCAAAATGGAGTCTGGAGTCACATGGGCAAGTCCCTGCCTACTTTGCTGAGTTACAAGGCGTATTTGCATTCTCTCAATGGGTCAGTTGTATAGCCGATGGTCCTTAATGGGCCGTCAAGCAGGCTAGGCAGAGCTGACACTGACTTGTCTGGGGTGTCACCTAGAAGCACAGCATGATTTTGAAATACAGACAGTATAGAGCCAATACTTTAAATACAACAATGATATATGCATCCAGCTAGCATAATCCTAACCAGAACCTTGTCTTAGAGCCCTTATTTGACCTCCTTTCTACCGGCTTTGGTGCCACTACAGGACCGTGGTTGCAACAATGATCTGTATGGTCCTAGATTATATCAATAATGTCACACCCCCAATGCAAAACTGATGCAGGAAGGGATGACTCCAACATCACTGACTACATCCCAAGAGCCCCCCATCCTTGGTTCCGTCTCACTACAGCTAGTATTGGGTTAGAAGCCGTATTCGTGTAAAACAGAAATGGTTTATCCAAGTCCCGTTCAATAACCTGCTTTAATCTCGTTACAAACTCCAGGTAAAACTTGGTTAGAACAATAATGGATTGGATCTGCTCTTGCAGCATGGTTTCTGTATGTTTCATTTTCTTTTGCCAAATGCTAAAGAACATAGCTACTTTATCCATACAAGCTCTGGCAAATGTTTGGAACCCGGTTAACATCAAGTCAATGTAGAGATTAATGTTGTCTATAGTATAGGAATCCTGGCATTTAGCCGTGACAGCAATGTGGTAGTATGCCTCGGTTTCCCTTTTCATACAGCACATTAGGTTTGGAATGTCTTTTCCCCTGTTGAAAATTCCCATACTGTTCACAGGCATCAACTGTGAATTATCAGTTTAACAAGGCCCTTAACATAAAGTATGTTCTCATGTAATTCTTTTAACATGTTCAAGGTGGTGTGGTTTGTTTGTTTGTTGTTTTTTCTCGCCCTCGCCCCCGCCAGATTAGGCACATTGCACATTTTTACAGTTCTTGGTAATAGCAACACATTAGTTACAAAAATTATCGTTGGCAATAAGAACAAATTCATTGCAAGTGTCCATTTACAATCCTGTTTGTTATGCCACACCTTTGGCTCCATACCATTGGGGTTTGGGCATTTTAGGGTTAACGTGGGGCTTCCCTTTGCCAAAGTAAGTTCTCTTTCCTCCATGTCCTGAAGGTTTAAATCCTGATTTCTCTTGCTTAACAGAATTCCCTGGCTGATTGGGTGGGCTGTCTGTGCTAACAGCTATTAGCAAGTCTGTCTTCTCCCAGTCAGTCAGGTAATTTGCATCAACGCAAACACTAGCTTTTAAATTCTTAGCTGCTACCAATTTGAAGACTGGACTCCTGTCCTAAAGAGAGACCACACAAATCCCAAGAGGCTGAGGCTGAGAGTTTGCTTGCTCTCCCCTGTGGCCGGCCTCAAGCATTCAGCCATAAAACTGTTCTGCTCTGAAACACCAGTAACCAAATCTGTCACACCCTGAAGCACAGACTGCTCATTTAAGGAATTAGCATGGAGACATTCCTGTCCCAACACCAGTGTCTTTCCAACAAGCTAGCCACACACAAGTTCAGGAAGTTTTTCCTTCTTGCCACAAGTTTCCACACCATCAGTCAAATCACCTTTCTGCTCTCCTGGTGTCCTGGCTAGGATATCCCCCTGATCAGACAGAATTGCTACATCCTTTTCCAACCACCCATTAGCAACAGGTAAAATACAAGCACCAGAACTGTCCGGTCTCTGGGATTTTGCTAAGACGCTAACTGGATGCAACCTAGTTACAGTGCCATTCTCCCTAGCAGACACAAACTTAGGACCATTCCCTTCCTGGGCTTTAGTTGAATCCAGAACCAACTCTGAGACCACTGCACTATCCTCAACCATCACAGGCTGAAAGGCACCTTCTGTCTGCTTCACAAAGAAGAGCCGGAGCCGCATTCTCCTTTTCCAAACACGCAGCTTGGGATCTCATTTCCCTTGTCCCGGCACGCAGGGCTGTTCACAGACAACTGCTTGGAGACCGAGGTAGATTCCTCCGTAGGCAAGTTAAAATACCCCTGACGGACACAGGCACATTTCCTTCACTGTCACAATTCTCCCCACAGGAAACAAGTAAGGTGTAGGGGC
This sequence comes from Malaclemys terrapin pileata, assembly GCF_027887155.1. Taxonomy (NCBI): domain Eukaryota; kingdom Metazoa; phylum Chordata; order Testudines; family Emydidae; genus Malaclemys; species Malaclemys terrapin. The sequence goes on along the minus strand of NC_071509.1, from coordinate 107,813,652 downwards.
CCTCATTTTCCGCTATCCTTGCCTTCCCAAACTGCTGACTAGATAAAGCCATCAGCTCACAAGGTTGTCTAGGCTCATCCAAACTTTCTTTACCAGACACGTTTCCACTCCCAACAGATAAACTGCTGCTCTATTCACTACCCTGAGCTACTGTCTGCAAATGAGAGTTACCCTTTTCAGGTTCACTTGTATAAGCTGTACTAGCCACCAATTCATTACCCCTTAAAAATCTACCCTTTCCTCCCTCAGCTGGGGCTTCCATCTGTCCATCCACTTTAAGCTGCTCCTGAGAAACATTTTCCTGACCAATGAGATCTTTCTGTGCTTGATCTAATTCCAGATTCACTTCTGAAACATTAGGCAGGCAGACATTCAGAAACTTCGTTCACAGCCAAACTACTACTTTCCAAAGACAAACCTTTGGAAAAACCTTCCAAAGACACAACTTTAGACACAACCTCTCCTGTGCCTGGTTTGTGTTAACTTGACTGAACATAGCTCTAATATCCTTTCCAATCATAAGATCCTTAGGGATTGTGTTTTTTACTCCCACAACCATGGTGCCCTCAAATCCCTTCCATTTCAGGTGGATTTGAGCCAAAGACGCCCTGACAAAATACTCAGCTGAGGCTACAACAGTTACACTTTCATCTGGCCAATAATCTTCCTCCCTGACAAGACTTGCTTTAACCAAAGTAATATCGGCTGCGGTGTCCCTCCATGCCATACACCTTACTCCATTCACTTCTGCACTGGTAATAAACTCTGCATTATTTTTCCCATATTTAGCTTTAATATGAGTTTTAAGGTCAAATTCTTCAGAGACCACAGAAACAGCATTTGCACACAGGGCACCAACGGTGGGCTGTGTGTGGCCTGCCTGTGAGTTTATAACAGGATTAGCATTTACCGTGGCATTTGGGGTTGCTGGTTTTGGGCTGCCCTTCAGGGTCGGGCAATCTGGTCTCATGTGGCCAAGCACACCACAGTGATGGCATTTAACCTGTTTATTCTCGTGGTGAGAGTTCCTATCCTCTGGGCCCCCGTGAGATCCTTTAGAATAGTCAGCGCCAGGTTTACTTTTAAATCCTTTTCCTCCCCTCCCCACCCCCCCCCCCCTTGAACTGGGGAGAATGGTGATTAGTTTTCCCTGGGGGTTTATACCCTTCTCGAGCCCTGTTTTGGGTATGGGCACCCGCAATCTCTGCAGCCCGTAGGACTGACTCAGGGTTCCTATCACACACAGCTGCTCTCACGTGGTCAGGCACAATGTCCAAGAACTGTTGTTCCAAAATTATTAAATCCAGCAGTTTTTCAAAACTCCCATGCGCCTTTGCTTCCCACAACCCACTTTTTAACAAAGCCCATGGGCTTATGAGCACATTCTACAGAAGTGCCATCATTAGACACTTTAAACTTTCTAAACTTAACTCTGTAAGATTCAGGAGTAACCTTGAACGGCCTTAACACAGAATCTTTAAACCGCTCATAATCCAAGGCTTCTTGTTCCCCCAGTTCATTAAATACCTCCCTGGCTTTTCCAGTCAGTCTGGCCAGCAGGACAGGCATTCGCTGATCATCAGGGATCTGGTACAGATTGCAGAGGCATTCAAAGGTAGACAAAAACTCCTCTCTATCCTCAGTATCATGGTCAATGGGACGCATCCTTTCCCAGTTTTTCTTGTGGCGGTGGGGAAGTGGAGCACCAGGTGGTGATGACTTTCTCCACTCTTCCATTACTTGGAGCTGAAGTTTGGCCGTCTCCTGTTCCATCTGTGGAGCTTTCTCCTCCGCAGCCAGCAGCTCCAGACGCCCCTTACGAGCTCTTTCTTCTCTCTTATCAGCTTCTCTTTCTAATTCAGCTGTTTTTTGTTTTTTTTTCCAGCAATCGAAGATCTGCTAGATTCCTTTCATGCTCAAGTTACAGTTTATTTGTTACCTTCTGTACTCTCATTTTTTCTGCATCTTCTGTAGCCTCCGGTAAGGGCTGCGCTCTTGCCCCCGGATCACTGGCCATTAACAGCTCACTCAGTTCTTGATTTGTAGCTTTCTTTCTAAAGCTTATCCCCTTTTCTGAACACAAATCTTCCAGGGCTTCTTTGCCAAGGCCCTCATATGCTCTTTGCTTACCCATTGCAACTGCTCTTTAACCAACCAAACTCTCAATCCCAAAATTCAAATTTGGATGGCGTGGGGTTCTGACCCAGAGCTTAATTGACCTGGTTCTGTGGATCCTAGCACGACTACGCCACTGTAACGATGGTGGTTCTGGCAGGACACAACTGAGAGTGCCAATTTAGGACAAATTGCTTAAAACAGGGCAGTTATAGCCAAAGGCTGGGGTTTTTCTGCCTCTAAGGCAAACCAAACCTGCCCCACAAAGAGGACTTTGGTCTCACCCCACTGGCTAACCACAAGTCACACAAGCAGTTCCCTTTAAACACTCCAGTTTCCCAGTATCACCAACAGTGCCACTCGTTATGAAAACCAATACCCCAGTAAAAGAAAAAAAGGTTCTCTGGATCCCAAAGGACCAAGCCCCAGACTCATGTCAATATACAAATGAGATCGTACCCACAAATCACGCTGTTGCCAGAATCTAAAAGCTAAAGGTTTATTCATAAAAGGAAAAAGATATAGAGGAGAGAGAGAATTGGTTAAATGGAATCAATGACATACAGTAATGGCAAAGTTCTTGGTTCAGGCTTGTAGCCGTGATAGACTAAGCTGCAGGTTCAAATCAAGTCTCTGGCGTACATCCCCAGCTGGGATGGGTCATCAGTCCTTTGCTACAAACGGCAGCTCTACACAAAGTCCCTCCAGAGGTAAGAAGCAGGATTGAAGACGAGATGGAGATGAGGCATCAGCCTTTTATAGTCTTTTCCAGGTGTAAGAACACCTCTTTGTCCTTACTATGGAAAATTACAGCAAAATGGAGTCTGGAGTCACATGGGCAAGTCCCTGCCTACATTGCTGAGTTGCAAGGCATATTTGCCTTCTCTCAATGGGTCAATTGTATAGCCGATGGTCCTTAAGGGGCCATCAAGCAGGCTAGGCAGAGCTGACACTAACCTGTCTGGGGTGTCACCCAGAAGCACAGCATAATTATGAAATACAGACCGTATAGAGCCAATACTTCTAACTTTAAATACAACAATGATCGATGCATCCAGATCGCATAAACATAACCAGCAAACCAGAACCTTGTCTTAGAGACCTTATTTGACCTCCTTTATACCAGATTTGGTGTCACTACAGGACCTTGGTTGCAACAATGACCTATATGGTCCCAGATTATATCAATAACATCACAACTTGTCCCTGTCCTGTGAGTGCTGGTTCATGAAGGTTTTCAGCAGCATCTTTAGGGTCCCATTGAACCTCTTCACCAGCCCGTTGGACTGAAGGTGATACGCTGAGGCCCAGGTGCGTCGGACCCCACACTTCTCCCACAAGCACCGGAGCAGAGTTGACATGAAATTGGAGCCCTGGTCTGTAAGGAGCTCCTTGGGGAACCCCCCACTCTGCTGAAAACAGACAAGGCCACCTCCTCAAGATAGGGAGTAGCGAAATCTACCACCCCCAGAATGTATTTTTTTCCCCTGTCCGAATTGCCTTGCTGAGGGGTCCCACTATGTCCACGGCCACCTTCTGGAAAGGCTCCTCTATGATGAGCGGGGGCCTCAAAGCTGCTTTCTCCTTGTCCTGGGCCTTCCCCACCCTCTGGCAGGGATTGCAGGACCTGCAGTACTGCTGGATGGCATCAAAGATCCCAGGCCAGTGTAAGTTCTGTAGCAGCTTCTGCCTGGTGCGCTGGATTTCCTGGTATCCCGAGAGAGGGACATCATGGGCCAGGTACAGTAGCCTGCGGTAGTACTTCTGGGGGACCACTGGCTGTCTCCTGATCTCCTCCCCCCCCCCCCCCCCGCTCTCCCCCAGTTCCACTTCCCCTTGGGGAGCCCATTCCCAAGACAGGAATCCCTTCTCCCACAGGAATGTTTCCAGGCAGCCTACCCCCAGGGGTTTTGCCGGGCTGTGGCCAGCAAGTTCCCTTAGCTTCTCTAAAGAGGGATCTTTCCGCAGCTCGGCCTGGAATTCAGCGGCTGGGGAAGGGATGAGGACCTGCTCCCTCTCAGTGGCTGGGTCCCAGGCCGCAGCCCCGCCAAGTCCTGTCCCCAATGACTCTTTTCCCGCTGGGGTAGGAACCTGCACCCGCGGCAGGCCACCGCCCCCCATGTCAGGGCAGAATGCCCTTCGCTGGCTCTGGCTACAAGTGATGACTAGGGCACTCTGGGAGCTGCCCGGCCAATCTGCCAGGTCACTCCCCCCCATCAGCACCTCGGTAGGCAACTGATAATGCACCCCCACATCTTTGGGGCCCTTCTTGGCCCCCTATTTCAGATGTACCCTGGTCATGGGTACCTTAAATGGGGGCTCGCAGACACCCGTCAGGGTTAGGTAGGTGTTGGACACCAGCCGGTTTGGGGCCACCACCTCGGGCCGGGCCAGTGTCACCTCACGTCCCAGTGACCTGCTTCCCATCCACCTCCAGGGGAATGAGGCACTCGCTCCTCAGGGGCCACCCCACACCCACCCTGTACACTGAGCATCAAGCCTCCCCAAGGAGCTGGCCTGGGAGACTTCTCCCTCTTGGGCCATTGCTAAACTGCCAGTCCCACCTGCCTGGGGATCCAACCCCTTTGAGGGCTCGGTCTGCTCATTCTGTCCCTGAGCTTTTGGCTCCGGGCCCATCTGTGGCCCCCCTGCCCACAGTAATTACACCTCAGGTCCCATTGGTCTCCAGGGGCTGGTGGGTCAGCTTTGGTATTGGCTGTGCCTCTCAGGAGGGATTTCTCCAAGACTTCCTTCAGGGAAGCCCCTGGGTGACCCCCCCCCCCCCCCCTTCTGCACTGACGTGGGCCTGTCCCCCTGGGATTCCCTTCCATTGCCCGAGTTTGCTAACTACAAACTCATCCGCCAGCAGCCCTGCACGGCACAGGTCCTTCGGCCTCTTGTCTGCAAACTACATCCTCAGGTCAGGGGGGCAGAGTTCATACAGTTGCTCCAGCTCCATAATTCAATCACGTCCTCCTTGGTCTGGGCCCCGCCCCATTCACCCACTTGCGGGTGTATTTCCCCAATCAGTGTGACCAGTTCCAGATAGGTCACCCCCTGGGTCTTCTGCACACTCAAGAACCTTTTTCCTGTACGCCTCGGGGGGTCAGCTCAAACTTGCGCAGCAGGACTTGTTTGAACAGTTCATAGTCCCTTGCTTCCACCTCATCCATCTGGCTGAACATCTCTATGGGTTTGGGACCCAGTAAGGGGGTGAGATGCCAAAGATGTCTGCAGGGTCAACCTGGTGCACATTGCAGACCTTCTCAAGGGCAGTGAAGAAGGCACCTCTATCATCCCCTTCTTCCTTAAACTGAGGCAGCACTTTTATATCTGCGTTCCCTATGGGCTTAGCTAGCGTGGGCCCGTCCGCACTCACCACGGTAGGGGTCTCTCCGCTTCTCAGCTCTGCCATCGCCAGTTCATTCTGTCTCTGACGGTCCTCCCATTCCTTCTCATGGTCCTCCAGCTCTTTCAGTTTCTGTCCCTTTTCCAACTCCAACTGTCTCAGCTCCACCAACGGGGAACTCGGTCGGGAAGATCCCCTGCTGGTCGGAGAGATGGGCTGCCTGGCTGCTCCCAGCCTCTCTCGCAGCCCCAGCTGGCTCAGGAACTGGCTCCTTAGAGTGATCATTCTCTTCCAACTGGGCAATCAGCTGTGCCTTGGTGAATTTTCCAAGGCGCGGCCCTCTCTCTCTCTGCACAGCTCTACAATGTCCTTCTTAAGGACATGGGTATAGGCCATCTCCATGCTGTTCCCAAGGGGTCATGGACTCACAGGCCTGTACTCTCTCAGCTCCCCACAATCCCTGGGAGGAACCCCTTCAGTGCGACAGCCATTCTCAGGGGTCTACTCTTTCTTGGGGGTTAAGCCGGAGGCTCCTCCGCCTCCTGGAATTGCACCTCTCAGAGCCTCCAGCATGCCCATCTCTCGCTAATCCCACTTTGTTTTATTGCTCCCCAGTCACTTACTGCCACAAAATGGGGGGCTGCTGCCTAAAGCCAGAGCCGGCTCAGGTGGAGGTGATCAGAGATGGGCCCGTTCCCCAGATTAAAAAGCAAGTCCAGGCTTTCATTGGGATGGTGGGCTACTACCGGAGATTCATTCCCCACTTTAGCTTCATAGCCACCCGAATCACTAAGGTATGTAAGAAGGGAAATCCAGATAAGGTGGTCTGGACCACGCAGTGGCAGAGGGGTCTCTGTGCTCTGAAAGAGGCTCTGGTCAAGGGCTCGGTGCTGGTAAAGCAGGACTTTGACAAGCTCTTTCTGGTGTTCACTGACGCTTCAGAAGAGGGCTGGGTGTGGCGCCAATGCAGATTGACGGAAAGGGGGAGAGACATCCCATCGGGTATGTGAGCAGAAAGCTGCTGTCCCAGAAGCAGAACTCTCCAGCCATAGAAAAGGAATGCCTGGCCAGGGCGGCTGGGCCTTAAAAAGCTGCAGCCATATGGCTTTTGGTCGGCTTTCCGCCAGGCCAGAGGGGGGCGCCCGCCGATGGCCGCCAGGCCAGAGGGGGGCGCCCGCCGATGGCCGCCAGGCCAGAGGGGGGCGCCCGCCGATGGCCGCCAGGCCAGAGGGGGGCGCCCGCCGATGGCCGCCAGGCCAGAGGGGGGCGCCCGCCGATGGCCGCCAGGCCAGAGGGGGGCGCCCGCCGATGGCCGCCAGGCCAGAGGGGGGCGCCCGCCGATGGCCGCCAGGCCAGAGGGGGGCGCCCGCCGATGGCCGCCAGGCCAGAGGGGGGCGCCCGCCGATGGCCGCCAGGCCAGAGGGGGGCGCCCGCCGATGGCCGCCAGGCCAGAGGGGGGCGCCCGCCGATGGCCGCCAGGCCAGAGGGGGGCGCCCGCCGATGGCCGCCAGGCCAGAGGGGGGCGCCCGCCGATGGCCGCCAGGCCAGAGGGGGGCGCCCGCCGATGGCCGCCAGGCCAGAGGGGGGCGCCCGCCGATGGCCGCCAGGCCAGAGGGGGGCGCCCGCCGATGGCCGCCAGGCCAGAGGGGGGCGCCCGCCGATGGCCGCCAGGCCAGAGGGGGGCGCCCGCCGATGGCCGCCAGGCCAGAGGGGGGCGCCCGCCGATGGCCGCCAGGCCAGAGGGGGGCGCCCGCCGATGGCCGCCAGGCCAGAGGGGGGCGCCCGCCGATGGCCGCCAGGCCAGAGGGGGGCGCCCGCCGATGGCCGCCAGGCCAGAGGGGGGCGCCCGCCGATGGCCGCCAGGCCAGAGGGGGGCGCCCGCCGATGGCCGCCAGGCCAGAGGGGGGCGCCCGCCGATGGCCGCCAGGCCAGAGGGGGGCGCCCGCCGATGGCCGCCAGGCCAGAGGGGGGCGCCCGCCGATGGCCGCCAGGCCAGAGGGGGGCGCCCGCCGATGGCCGCCAGGCCAGAGGGGGGCGCCCGCCGATGGCCGCCAGGCCAGAGGGGGGCGCCCGCCGATGGCCGCCAGGCCAGAGGGGGGCGCCCGCCGATGGCCGCCAGGCCAGAGGGGGGCGCCCGCCGATGGCCGCCAGGCCAGAGGGGGGCGCCCGCCGATGGCCGCCAGGCCAGAGGGGGGCGCCCGCCGATGGCCGCCAGGCCAGAGGGGGGCGCCCGCCGATGGCCGCCAGGCCAGAGGGGGGCGCCCGCCGATGGCCGCCAGGCCAGAGGGGGGCGCCCGCCGATGGCCGCCAGGCCAGAGGGGGGCGCCCGCCGATGGCCGCCAGGCCAGAGGGGGGCGCCCGCCGATGGCCGCCAGGCCAGAGGGGGGCGCCCGCCGATGGCCGCCAGGCCAGAGGGGGGCGCCCGCCGATGGCCGCCAGGCCAGAGGGGGGCGCCCGCCGATGGCCGCCAGGCCAGAGGGGGGCGCCCGCCGATGGCCGCCAGGCCAGAGGGGGGCGCCCGCCGATGGCCGCCAGGCCAGAGGGGGGCGCCCGCCGATGGCCGCCAGGCCAGAGGGGGGCGCCCGCCGATGGCCGCCAGGCCAGAGGGGGGCGCCCGCCGATGGCCGCCAGGCCAGAGGGGGGCGCCCGCCGATGGCCGCCAGGCCAGAGGGGGGCGCCCGCCGATGGCCGCCAGGCCAGAGGGGGGCGCCCGCCGATGGCCGCCAGGCCAGAGGGGGGCGCCCGCCGATGGCCGCCAGGCCAGAGGGGGGCGCCCGCCGATGGCCGCCAGGCCAGAGGGGGGCGCCCGCCGATGGCCGCCAGGCCAGAGGGGGGCGCCCGCCGATGGCCGCCAGGCCAGAGGGGGGCGCCCGCCGATGGCCGCCAGGCCAGAGGGGGGCGCCCGCCGATGGCCGCCAGGCCAGAGGGGGGCGCCCGCCGATGGCCGCCAGGCCAGAGGGGGGCGCCCGCCGATGGCCGCCAGGCCAGAGGGGGGCGCCCGCCGATGGCCGCCAGGCCAGAGGGGGGCGCCCGCCGATGGCCGCCAGGCCAGAGGGGGGCGCCCGCCGATGGCCGCCAGGCCAGAGGGGGGCGCCCGCCGATGGCCGCCAGGCCAGAGGGGGGCGCCCGCCGATGGCCGCCAGGCCAGAGGGGGGCGCCCGCCGATGGCCGCCAGGCCAGAGGGGGGCGCCCGCCGATGGCCGCCAGGCCAGAGGGGGGCGCCCGCCGATGGCCGCCAGGCCAGAGGGGGGCGCCCGCCGATGGCCGCCAGGCCAGAGGGGGGCGCCCGCCGATGGCCGCCAGGCCAGAGGGGGGCGCCCGCCGATGGCCGCCAGGCCAGAGGGGGGCGCCCGCCGATGGCCGCCAGGCCAGAGGGGGGCGCCCGCCGATGGCCGCCAGGCCAGAGGGGGGCGCCCGCCGATGGCCGCCAGGCCAGAGGGGGGCGCCCGCCGATGGCCGCCAGGCCAGAGGGGGGCGCCCGCCGATGGCCGCCAGGCCAGAGGGGGGCGCCCGCCGATGGCCGCCAGGCCAGAGGGGGGCGCCCGCCGATGGCCGCCAGGCCAGAGGGGGGCGCCCGCCGATGGCCGCCAGGCCAGAGGGGGGCGCCCGCCGATGGCCGCCAGGCCAGAGGGGGGCGCCCGCCGATGGCCGCCAGGCCAGAGGGGGGCGCCCGCCGATGGCCGCCAGGCCAGAGGGGGGCGCCCGCCGATGGCCGCCAGGCCAGAGGGGGGCGCCCGCCGATGGCCGCCAGGCCAGAGGGGGGCGCCCGCCGATGGCCGCCAGGCCAGAGGGGGGCGCCCGCCGATGGCCGCCAGGCCAGAGGGGGGCGCCCGCCGATGGCCGCCAGGCCAGAGGGGGGCGCCCGCCGATGGCCGCCAGGCCAGAGGGGGGCGCCCGCCGATGGCCGCCAGGCCAGAGGGGGGCGCCCGCCGATGGCCGCCAGGCCAGAGGGGGGCGCCCGCCGATGGCCGCCAGGCCAGAGGGGGGCGCCCGCCGATGGCCGCCAGGCCAGAGGGGGGCGCCCGCCGATGGCCGCCAGGCCAGAGGGGGGCGCCCGCCGATGGCCGCCAGGCCAGAGGGGGGCGCCCGCCGATGGCCGCCAGGCCAGAGGGGGGCGCCCGCCGATGGCCGCCAGGCCAGAGGGGGGCGCCCGCCGATGGCCGCCAGGCCAGAGGGGGGCGCCCGCCGATGGCCGCCAGGCCAGAGGGGGGCGCCCGCCGATGGCCGCCAGGCCAGAGGGGGGCGCCCGCCGATGGCCGCCAGGCCAGAGGGGGGCGCCCGCCGATGGCCGCCAGGCCAGAGGGGGGCGCCCGCCGATGGCCGCCAGGCCAGAGGGGGGCGCCCGCCGATGGCCGCCAGGCCAGAGGGGGGCGCCCGCCGATGGCCGCCAGGCCAGAGGGGGGCGCCCGCCGATGGCCGCCAGGCCAGAGGGGGGCGCCCGCCGATGGCCGCCAGGCCAGAGGGGGGCGCCCGCCGATGGCCGCCAGGCCAGAGGGGGGCGCCCGCCGATGGCCGCCAGGCCAGAGGGGGGCGCCCGCCGATGGCCGCCAGGCCAGAGGGGGGCGCCCGCCGATGGCCGCCAGGCCAGAGGGGGGCGCCCGCCGATGGCCGCCAGGCCAGAGGGGGGCGCCCGCCGATGGCCGCCAGGCCAGAGGGGGGCGCCCGCCGATGGCCGCCAGGCCAGAGGGGGGCGCCCGCCGATGGCCGCCAGGCCAGAGGGGGGCGCCCGCCGATGGCCGCCAGGCCAGAGGGGGGCGCCCGCCGATGGCCGCCAGGCCAGAGGGGGGCGCCCGCCGATGGCCGCCAGGCCAGAGGGGGGCGCCCGCCGATGGCCGCCAGGCCAGAGGGGGGCGCCCGCCGATGGCCGCCAGGCCAGAGGGGGGCGCCCGCCGATGGCCGCCAGGCCAGAGGGGGGCGCCCGCCGATGGCCGCCAGGCCAGAGGGGGGCGCCCGCCGATGGCCGCCAGGCCAGAGGGGGGCGCCCGCCGATGGCCGCCAGGCCAGAGGGGGGCGCCCGCCGATGGCCGCCAGGCCAGAGGGGGGCGCCCGCCGATGGCCGCCAGGCCAGAGGGGGGCGCCCGCCGATGGCCGCCAGGCCAGAGGGGGGCGCCCGCCGATGGCCGCCAGGCCAGAGGGGGGCGCCCGCCGATGGCCGCCAGGCCAGAGGGGGGCGCCCGCCGATGGCCGCCAGGCCAGAGGGGGGCGCCCGCCGATGGCCGCCAGGCCAGAGGGGGGCGCCCGCCGATGGCCGCCAGGCCAGAGGGGGGCGCCCGCCGATGGCCGCCAGGCCAGAGGGGGGCGCCCGCCGATGGCCGCCAGGCCAGAGGGGGGCGCCCGCCGATGGCCGCCAGGCCAGAGGGGGGCGCCCGCCGATGGCCGCCAGGCCAGAGGGGGGCGCCCGCCGATGGCCGCCAGGCCAGAGGGGGGCGCCCGCCGATGGCCGCCAGGCCAGAGGGGGGCGCCCGCCGATGGCCGCCAGGCCAGAGGGGGGCGCCCGCCGATGGCCGCCAGGCCAGAGGGGGGCGCCCGCCGATGGCCGCCAGGCCAGAGGGGGGCGCCCGCCGATGGCCGCCAGGCCAGAGGGGGGCGCCCGCCGATGGCCGCCAGGCCAGAGGGGGGCGCCCGCCGATGGCCGCCAGGCCAGAGGGGGGCGCCCGCCGATGGCCGCCAGGCCAGAGGGGGGCGCCCGCCGATGGCCGCCAGGCCAGAGGGGGGCGCCCGCCGATGGCCGCCAGGCCAGAGGGGGGCGCCCGCCGATGGCCGCCAGGCCAGAGGGGGGCGCCCGCCGATGGCCGCCAGGCCAGAGGGGGGCGCCCGCCGATGGCCGCCAGGCCAGAGGGGGGCGCCCGCCGATGGCCGCCAGGCCAGAGGGGGGCGCCCGCCGATGGCCGCCAGGCCAGAGGGGGGCGCCCGCCGATGGCCGCCAGGCCAGAGGGGGGCGCCCGCCGATGGCCGCCAGGCCAGAGGGGGGCGCCCGCCGATGGCCGCCAGGCCAGAGGGGGGCGCCCGCCGATGGCCGCCAGGCCAGAGGGGGGCGCCCGCCGATGGCCGCCAGGCCAGAGGGGGGCGCCCGCCGATGGCCGCCAGGCCAGAGGGGGGCGCCCGCCGATGGCCGCCAGGCCAGAGGGGGGCGCCCGCCGATGGCCGCCAGGCCAGAGGGGGGCGCCCGCCGATGGCCGCCAGGCCAGAGGGGGGCGCCCGCCGATGGCCGCCAGGCCAGAGGGGGGCGCCCGCCGATGGCCGCCAGGCCAGAGGGGGGCGCCCGCCGATGGCCGCCAGGCCAGAGGGGGGCGCCCGCCGATGGCCGCCAGGCCAGAGGGGGGCGCCCGCCGATGGCCGCCAGGCCAGAGGGGGGCGCCCGCCGATGGCCGCCAGGCCAGAGGGGGGCGCCCGCCGATGGCCGCCAGGCCAGAGGGGGGCGCCCGCCGATGGCCGCCAGGCCAGAGGGGGGCGCCCGCCGATGGCCGCCAGGCCAGAGGGGGGCGCCCGCCGATGGCCGCCAGGCCAGAGGGGGGCGCCCGCCGATGGCCGCCAGGCCAGAGGGGGGCGCCCGCCGATGGCCGCCAGGCCAGAGGGGGGCGCCCGCCGATGGCCGCCAGGCCAGAGGGGGGCGCCCGCCGATGGCCGCCAGGCCAGAGGGGGGCGCCCGCCGATGGCCGCCAGGCCAGAGGGGGGCGCCCGCCGATGGCCGCCAGGCCAGAGGGGGGCGCCCGCCGATGGCCGCCAGGCCAGAGGGGGGCGCCCGCCGATGGCCGCCAGGCCAGAGGGGGGCGCCCGCCGATGGCCGCCAGGCCAGAGGGGGGCGCCCGCCGATGGCCGCCAGGCCAGAGGGGGGCGCCCGCCGATGGCCGCCAGGCCAGAGGGGGGCGCCCGCCGATGGCCGCCAGGCCAGAGGGGGGCGCCCGCCGATGGCCGCCAGGCCAGAGGGGGGCGCCCGCCGATGGCCGCCAGGCCAGAGGGGGGCGCCCGCCGATGGCCGCCAGGCCAGAGGGGGGCGCCCGCCGATGGCCGCCAGGCCAGAGGGGGGCGCCCGCCGATGGCCGCCAGGCCAGAGGGGGGCGCCCGCCGATGGCCGCCAGGCCAGAGGGGGGCGCCCGCCGATGGCCGCCAGGCCAGAGGGGGGCGCCCGCCGATGGCCGCCAGGCCAGAGGGGGGCGCCCGCCGATGGCCGCCAGGCCAGAGGGGGGCGCCCGCCGATGGCCGCCAGGCCAGAGGGGGGCGCCCGCCGATGGCCGCCAGGCCAGAGGGGGGCGCCCGCCGATGGCCGCCAGGCCAGAGGGGGGCGCCCGCCGATGGCCGCCAGGCCAGAGGGGGGCGCCCGCCGATGGCCGCCAGGCCAGAGGGGGGCGCCCGCCGATGGCCGCCAGGCCAGAGGGGGGCGCCCGCCGATGGCCGCCAGGCCAGAGGGGGGCGCCCGCCGATGGCCGCCAGGCCAGAGGGGGGCGCCCGCCGATGGCCGCCAGGCCAGAGGGGGGCGCCCGCCGATGGCCGCCAGGCCAGAGGGGGGCGCCCGCCGATGGCCGCCAGGCCAGAGGGGGGCGCCCGCCGATGGCCGCCAGGCCAGAGGGGGGCGCCCGCCGATGGCCGCCAGGCCAGAGGGGGGCGCCCGCCGATGGCCGCCAGGCCAGAGGGGGGCGCCCGCCGATGGCCGCCAGGCCAGAGGGGGGCGCCCGCCGATGGCCGCCAGGCCAGAGGGGGGCGCCCGCCGATGGCCGCCAGGCCAGAGGGGGGCGCCCGCCGATGGCCGCCAGGCCAGAGGGGGGCGCCCGCCGATGGCCGCCAGGCCAGAGGGGGGCGCCCGCCGATGGCCGCCAGGCCAGAGGGGGGCGCCCGCCGATGGCCGCCAGGCCAGAGGGGGGCGCCCGCCGATGGCCGCCAGGCCAGAGGGGGGCGCCCGCCGATGGCCGCCAGGCCAGAGGGGGGCGCCCGCCGATGGCCGCCAGGCCAGAGGGGGGCGCCCGCCGATGGCCGCCAGGCCAGAGGGGGGCGCCCGCCGATGGCCGCCAGGCCAGAGGGGGGCGCCCGCCGATGGCCGCCAGGCCAGAGGGGGGCGCCCGCCGATGGCCGCCAGGCCAGAGGGGGGCGCCCGCCGATGGCCGCCAGGCCAGAGGGGGGCGCCCGCCGATGGCCGCCAGGCCAGAGGGGGGCGCCCGCCGATGGCCGCCAGGCCAGAGGGGGGCGCCCGCCGATGGCCGCCAGGCCAGAGGGGGGCGCCCGCCGATGGCCGCCAGGCCAGAGGGGGGCGCCCGCCGATGGCCGCCAGGCCAGAGGGGGGCGCCCGCCGATGGCCGCCAGGCCAGAGGGGGGCGCCCGCCGATGGCCGCCAGGCCAGAGGGGGGCGCCCGCCGATGGCCGCCAGGCCAGAGGGGGGCGCCCGCCGATGGCCGCCAGGCCAGAGGGGGGCGCCCGCCGATGGCCGCCAGGCCAGAGGGGGGCGCCCGCCGATGGCCGCCAGGCCAGAGGGGGGCGCCCGCCGATGGCCGCCAGGCCAGAGGGGGGCGCCCGCCGATGGCCGCCAGGCCAGAGGGGGGCGCCCGCCGATGGCCGCCAGGCCAGAGGGGGGCGCCCGCCGATGGCCGCCAGGCCAGAGGGGGGCGCCCGCCGATGGCCGCCAGGCCAGAGGGGGGCGCCCGCCGATGGCCGCCAGGCCAGAGGGGGGCGCCCGCCGATGGCCGCCAGGCCAGAGGGGGGCGCCCGCCGATGGCCGCCAGGCCAGAGGGGGGCGCCCGCCGATGGCCGCCAGGCCAGAGGGGGGCGCCCGCCGATGGCCGCCAGGCCAGAGGGGGGCGCCCGCCGATGGCCGCCAGGCCAGAGGGGGGCGCCCGCCGATGGCCGCCAGGCCAGAGGGGGGCGCCCGCCGATGGCCGCCAGGCCAGAGGGGGGCGCCCGCCGATGGCCGCCAGGCCAGAGGGGGGCGCCCGCCGATGGCCGCCAGGCCAGAGGGGGGCGCCCGCCGATGGCCGCCAGGCCAGAGGGGGGCGCCCGCCGATGGCCGGTTTCCGAAAGATGGTGCTCAGCTAGCGAGGGTCTAATTCTGCCCGAAGAAATATCCAGACTGTCCGCAGATGCGGAAAGGAACAGTGTATCAGTAGATTACACTGAGTTTGCGTGCGGCACGTGGCATTGTCGGTTCTCACTTACCCACGCCTTGTGCTCTCTGTGATGTTATTGACAGAAACTGGGACCGTATAGATCATTGTTGCAACCAAAGTCCTGTAGTGGCACCCAAATCTTGTATAAAGGGGGTCAAATGGGGTGTCTAGGACAAGGGTATGGTTTACTGGTTATGATTATGCTGTCTATATGTGTGTATCCGTTTTGTAGTCGAAGTTATGAATATTGGCTCTATACTGTCTGTATGGCAAACTTATGCTATGCTTCTGGGTGACATCCCAGACAAGCTGAGATTAGCTCTGCCTAGCCTGCTTGATGGCCCATTAAGGACCATCAGCTATACAATGGACCCATTGAGAGAAGGCAGATACGCCTTGTAACTCAGCAAAGTATGCAGGGACTGGCCCATGTGACTCCAGGCTCCATCTTGCTGTAATTTTCCACAGTAAGAACAAAGAGGTGTTCTTACACCTGGAAAAGACTATATAAGGCTGATGCCTCATCTCCATCTGGTCTTCAATCCTGCTTCTTACCTCTGGAGGAACTTTGCTACAAACGGAAGCTCTGAACAAAGGACTGAGGACCCATCCCGGCTGGGGATGTATTCCAGAGACTTGATTTGAACCTGCAGTTTATTCCATCGCCGCTGCAAGCCTGAACCAAGAACTTTGCCATTACTGTATGTAATTGATTCCATTTAACCAATCCTAACTCTCATCTCTATCTTTTCCTTTTAAGAATAAACCTTTAGATTTTAGATTCTAAAGGATTGGCAGCAGCGTGATTTGTGGGTAAGATCTGATTTGTATATTGACCTGGGTCTGGGGCTTGGTCCTTTAGGATCAGGAGAACCTTTTTCTTTTACTGGGGTATTGGTTTTCATAACCATTTGTCCCCATAACGAGTGGCACTGGTGGTAATAATGGGAAACTGGAGTGTCTAAGGAGGTTGCTTGTGAGACTTGCGGTTAGCCAGTGGGATGAGACCGAAGTCTTTGTCTGGCTGGTTTGGTTGGCCTTAGAGGTGGAAAAACCCCAGCCTTGGGCTGTAACTGCCCTGTTTTAGCAATTTGTCCTGAGTTGGCACTCTCAGTTGGGTTCCGCCAGAACTGCATTGTCACACTCTCTCTCTCTCTGTTTCAGACATCATGAAGCACAAGTGGAGAAGAAGGAAGTGTCAGGAATGCCACACACAGAGGAGAAAAGAAGATGGAGGAAAAGGAAAGGAACTCTGGGCACAGTAACCAACCTCAAATCAGGCCTCAGGTCATGTAATTAGACTGTAGGGGAATCTCGAGCCTCTTAATACCTTGAGCAGCGTGACCGCCCTGTAAGCTGGGTCCCGGTCTGTGCTATTGTGTCGTTTTGACATTCTGCTCCGTTATCTGGCTATTGAGGGTGACTGCCCTGTCATCGGGGTGCACGTCTCCTCCCCCTGTCTTTGGAGGGGCATTGAGCTCTTTGTTAATCTGAGCAATGTGACCGCTCTGTATCTGGGGTCTGGGTCTCTGCCCTCTTGCTCATTTGGCTTTACGCCGTGCTCTGCCCCATTAGTCAGCGTGACAACCCTGTAATTAGGGTCTATGTCACAAGCCTCTCTAGGATAGGACATATTGAGCTCTTTGGTACTTTGAGAGCTTGACCTTCCTGTCATTCAGGTTATGGTCTCTCCTCTTTGGCTAATGCCAGCGACCACGCTGTAATCAGGGTACAGGTTGCATCTCGCTTTTGAAATCTGGGTAATTAGAATCATTTCCGTTATGTGGGCAGCTTGGCCTCCCTGTAACTAGGGTGTGCGTCTCCGAGGCCCTCTGGGTCTCTTGGCCTCGTGCTGTCTTCACAACCTGTTGCGAACGACTTCCCTGTAATCAGGGATCGGGTCTGTGCCCTCTAGTCTCTTGGCACTTGGCCAAATGCAGCCACTGCCCTGAATGAGCACCCTGTAAACAGGGTACAGGTCTTATCTACTACTATTTCTGGCACCCCCATGAGACTGTGTCCAGAGTTCCGGCCCATCCAACAGCGCTTCCAACATGCCTGGAATTCTGCAGCCAAGTCTCCTGCTTTCTACTCACTTCTTGGACTCTTGGAGACCTGACATGCTATTGGTGGTACGATCCGAAAGTGAGTGTCCGGGGCGGTTTTGGACCGTTGTCGAAAGCGGTTCTCATTTACACACGCCTTGTGCTCCCTCTCTCTGATTCAGGCATCATGAAGCAGAAGTGGAGAAGAAGGCCTAACTTGTGTATTTCTCACACATTTCTAAAAGGAAGCAAACAAAACTAAATGTTCTGGCAACTGGCAGTTACTCTCCGCACTTCACAACTTTCAAACACCTACTCTACTTAAATGGTCACACCAACCAAAGTGTACCACACATTCAATATTAACTTTGCACCTATTGTGTCAGAAGTGAGAGTGTTTTTAGTAGTTGTGTCCATTGGTGGAAGTGGCAGTCGTGGTGTTTTAGTAGTCTTTTACGCTTCTTGAATTCAAAGGATGATGATGTGGATGTTTTAGGTAGGTATTTTTCTGTTAAGTCTTGGTATTTGGGTAGAGGTGCAGTATTTTGTGATTATGACTATTTTTCTGGTATTGGTTTAGTGTGAATTGTTGGCAATTTTAGATGTT
This sequence comes from Malaclemys terrapin pileata, assembly GCF_027887155.1. Taxonomy (NCBI): domain Eukaryota; kingdom Metazoa; phylum Chordata; order Testudines; family Emydidae; genus Malaclemys; species Malaclemys terrapin. The sequence goes on along the minus strand of NC_071509.1, from coordinate 107,796,444 downwards.
TTTGTATCCGTACATTAGTAGATGTCTTTAGAGGGGAAAGCTGAGGTTGCCTGTTTGGTGCAATTTGATTGGTGTGAAAGTTAATTTCGGGTAGGTGTTTGAAAGCACTGAGGTTTGAATTTTTAGCTCAACAGGGATGCAGGATCCACCTGGCTACCTCAGTTCTTACTGTCATTCCTAATTCCAAAATCTTGGATGAAGATGACCAGGCAGAATAAAGATATCTCCAGAGACTTTCAAGAGGGTAGCATTTCTGCAGCTTTAGGGGATCCCTTAAACCTTATTGAGCTTTTCAAAGTGTAATAATTGTGGAAAACTTCCACTTCTGCCAATTCCATGTTGAACAATGACCTGTATTAAAGGACTTACACTGGTAGTTAATTCTGTTCTGTATTAAGATGATTTTGCTAAAATCGACGCTTTCTGATGTGTGAAATGAATTATCTAGGTCTGATTATACCTATTTGATAAAAGTGTGATAACGACCCCATGTTAAATGCATGGATTGAACTTTGATTGTCATATCACATTGCTTTGCTTTCTGTAACTCCTTATTTATGAATGTATTTGTTACTATTTATGTAATTCAATGAATAAAATGTATACATTCAAGTATAGTCTCAGTTCTTTCTTTGGCTAAACAAAAAGGAATCTGATAAACTTGTGAAGAATTTTGGTATTGTTACGTTTAATTTAATTAACATCTTTTTACCCTTTTCATGCGGTCGTTGGAAGTAACTACCCTGTAGTGGTGCAAGTTTGATTTTTCTCTTGGATCACACGTTTGGGGCAGACTGCAGTGTGATCTTGAGAATGGAGATCGCACTGCCACTTAGGTGCATAAGGTTGCCCTCCTAAAGCTTCTAAGGTGCACAAGAATAGGCCTTTGTTTGGTTCCTTCACTGTTCCCAGGCTTATAGATTGCTTGAGATCTGCAGGCCCTAGAGCTCACTTCCTGAGCACAATATATGATTGTGGCTATGATAAGATTGGACTAAAACTAGCAAGGTCCCCTGGTTTCTGCACCTTTCCCGTTCAGACATTTTTTAAAAAGTAGATTAATGTCATATTTTTATATTTAATTCAATCCCAAGTTTCTCAGAAATTGACTTTTACGGTGCACTCAATTTTCAATATGCTAATACATGTGAGGTAGTGTGGTCTAGTGGTTTAGAGCACTGGCCTGGGATTCAGGCGACCTGGTTTCTATTCCTGCCTCTGCTGCTGGGTCACTGGCTGTCCTTGGGTCACTTGGTGGTCACTTTGCCTCCCTGTGCCAGTGTCCCCCTCCATTTAAAAAAAAAAAAAGTGGGGGAGGGGAGATGATTGTACTGACCTCATTTGTAAAGTGTTTTGAGATCTACAAGCACTAAACAGAATTTTTACTAAAAATGAGATTCTATAGGGGTGGGAGAGAACTAGAGATTAACTTTGGTAGGGTGCATGAAGATATAATTCACTATGGAGGCATTAATTTTCCTAATGCTGTGAAGAAAACTCTCTTGTGCATAATGAATTGAAACAGCCTCTCTCTCTTTGCATTTGTTAATTCATTTCTCCTATACCAGGTGCTTTTTGTTCCATTGAAATATGCATGGGGATGTGCTTTTTATTTATTACCCTTGCCCTATGATTTATTATTCAAAAGTGGGCAACTTGGAAAGCAAATACTCAATATTAGGTGATTGTTCGCCTGCTGTAGAAAAAGCCCGTGAAGAAGTGTGCAGCAGCTGCAGTTACACTAGGGGAACTCCATGACTTCAATAGATTCAATAGTCATCTTTTCTCTGTTTACTGGTACTCTGACTTGCCCCTTTCCCCCTTCACTTAAACCCAGTTCAGAGGCAGCTGATGAGTCGCAGGTGCACTGGCTTCTTCCTTCTTAGAGGATGAATGGCCCGCTATGAGAGACCTGAAACCCGATGGTATGATGATGAGGGCTCTAATTCAGCAAAGTACCATTCTAGCATACCTCAGCCAGAGTCATCATGCGTACCTAGAAAAAGAAAGGGCTTCCACAGCTAAACAAAAGATCTGTCAGGACTGACTATTCAATAGAATAGGTTGCTGCTAGTTAACCTGGTGTAAAGTTGGCTAAACCTCTCAAAGACTGCATTGGTGCAGGTTGCATTTCCACTGAATAATTACCATACCTTCTGCCTATTTAAAAATTATCTTCCCTGCTGTTTGATTTGTCTATGATGACCTTATTGTTTAAAACTATTGTGTCGTGTTGCTCTCCACTGCTAATTAGCGGAGCTTGTTAGAAAGAAACAATTGCCAGAGTTTGCTCTTTTGTTGAAATTGAAACACACTGCAGGACTGTGTCAATTCTGACAGAATCCACCAGAAACCAAGCATGTTTCCAATGGAATTTTGCCGGCCAGGCAGAACTTGCTTGGCTTCCTGACAGCTCAGCTGCCGGGCTCCTTGATAGACCATGTGGCACGCTGCTGGGGAACCTGGGTTTCCAGGCTCCCAGCTCCTCAGCTGCCTGCCTGGTGGGCTGATGGGAAGCTGGGAGCCTGAAAGTTGCGGGAGCCCCAGATAGGGCTCTTAGGGTCTATGGCTCCAGGACAGCCCACCAGGTGTGCTACCGTGGAGCTAGGTCTTGTAAGGCTCCAAGGATCTCCAGCTTTGGGGCAGCCTACAAGGCTGCTTTAGAGCTCAGTGGAGATCAGCAATTCCATTTCACACAGAATTTCAAAATTTTTGAATATGATTCCAAATCAGAATGAAATCTGATTTTGAAATAGCAAACTCCTCTACAAAATAGAATTACCGTTCTCCCCCCAGTTCTTTCCGACTGTGATACTAGTGGGGCCTTGTAATGAATGAAATCCTGTCTTACTGCTTCCCACATCTTTCCCCCTGTTATTTTTCTCCTTTCATCCCTGTGGAAACAAATATTTCCCTTTCCTATATTCTTCCGGTGTGTGTGTGTGTGTGTGTTCACTCTGGCGGGGTTGGAACAGATGCCCCTGGGGTAGAAGGATCTTTCCCTGCTGCGTTCCCACGTGGCCCTTTTCTTGGTCAGAGCTGCCTGCAGAGCAGACTCCATCTTGGCTATGAGGATGCTAAAGATACATAAACATAAACATAATGGCTGTGGTGACTCTGAAGGGGGTGGGTCAGAGCCTGGGCGGGAAACGCTGAGGTGACTCTGAACTGGGGATGGGGAGGTGAGAGCTGGATGGGAAACACTGAGGTGAATCTTAAGTGGTTGGGGAGCGGGGGTCACAACCTGGGCGGGAAAGTCTGTGGTGACGCTGAAAGGGGGTAAGGTCGGAGAATTGGCAGTAAAGGCTGAGGTAACTCCGAAAGAGTCGGGGATCGGAGCCTGGGCAGGAAAGTCTGAGGTGGCAGAGGAGGAGGAGTCCAGCACTTGGGCGGGAAACGCTGAGGTGACCCTAAGGGGGTGGGGAGGTGGGAGCCTGGGCGGCAATTGCTGTGGTGATTCTGAAGAGGGGGAGGTGTCAGAGCGTGGGCTGGAAAGGCTGAGGTGACTCTGAACGGCGGGGGGGGGGGGGGGAGGGGCGGGGCGGTGAGAGCCTGGATGGGAAAAGCTGAGGTGACCCTCAGAGGGTGGAGAGGTTGGAGCTTGGGCGGGAAATGCTGTGGTGATTCTGAAGAGGGGGAGGTGTCAGAGCCTCGGCAAGAAAACACTGAGGTGACTCTGAACAGCGGGGCGGGGGCGGGGGCGGTGAGAGCCTGGATGGGAAAAACTGAGGTGAAACTGAAGTGGTTGGGGTTCGGGAGTCAGAGCCTGGGTGGGTAAGTCTGTGGTGACTCTGAAGGTGGGTGAGGTCGGAGCATTGGCGGGAAAGGCTGAGGTAACTCGGAAAGAGTCGGAGGTCGGAGCCTGGGCAGGAAAGTCTGAGGTGGCAGAGGAGGAGGAGTCCAGCATTTGGGCGGGAAACGCTGAGGTGACCCTAAGGGGATGGGGAGGTGGGAGCCTGGGCGGGAAATGCTGTGGTCATTCTGAAGAGGGGGAGGTGTCAGAGTGTGGGCTGGAAAGGCTGAGGTGACTCTGAAGGGGCTGGGTCGGAGCCTGGGCGGGAAAGTCTGAGGTGTCTCTGAAGGCGGGAGGCCAGAGCCTGGGTAACACCAGAGGAGGAACCTGGAGTCTGGGCAGGAAAGTCTGAGGTGGCTGAGGAGGAGGAGACCAGCACACTAAGGTGAATTTGAAGTGGTTGGGGAGTGGAGGTCACAGCCTGGGCGGGAAAGTCTGTGGTGACTCTGAAGGGGGGTGAGGTCAGAGCATTGGCGGGAAAGGCTGAGGTAACTCGGAAAGAGTCGGAGGTCGGAGCCTGGGCAGGAAAGTCTGAGGTGGCAGAGGAGGAGGAGTCCAGCATTTGGGCGGGAAACGCTGAGGGGAGGTGGGAGCCTGGGCGGGAAACGCTGAGGTGACTCTGAACTGGGGATGGGGAGGTGAGAGCTGGATGGGAAACACTGAGGTGAATCTGAAGTGGTTGGGGAGCGGGGGTCACAGCCTGGGCGGGAAAGTCTGTGGTGACTCTGAAGGGGGGTGAGGTCAGAGCATTGGCGGGAAAGGCTGAGGTGACTCTGAAGGGGCTGGGTCAGAGTCTGGGTGGGAAAAGCTGAGGTGACCCTAAGAGGGTGGAGGTGTCAGAGCCTGGGCAAGAAAACACTGAGGTGACTCTGAACGGCGGGGGGGGACCGGGGGCGGTGAGAGCCTGGATGCGAAAAACTGAGGTGAAAATGAAGTGGTTGGGGAGGGGGAGTCAGAGCCTGGGCGGGAAAGTCTGTGGTGACTCTGAAGGGGGGTGAGGTCGGAGCATTGGCAGTAAAGGCTGAGGTAACTCCGAAAGAGTCGGGGATCGGAGCCTGGGCAGGAAAGTCTGAGGTGGCACAGGAGGAGGAGTCCAGCACTTGGGCGGGAAACGCTGAGGTGACCCTAAGGGGGTGGGGAGGTGGGGGCCTGGGCGGGAAATGCTGTGGTGATTCTGAAGAGGGGGAGGTGTCAGAGCGTGGGCTGGAAAGGCTGAGGTGACTCTGAACGGGCTGGGTCAGAGCCTGAGCGGGAAAGGCTCAGGTGACTCTGAAGTGGGTGGGTCAGAGCCAGGGTGGGAAAGGCTGTGGTGACTCTGAATTGCGGGGGGTTGCAGAGCCTGGATGGGAAAATCTCTGGTGACTCTGAACGGGGGTGGGTTCGGAGCCTGGGTAACACCAGAGGAGGAACCTGGAGTCTGGGCAGGAAAGTCTGAGGTGGCTGGGGAGGAGGAGTCCGGCACTTGGGTGGGAAAAGCTGAGGTGACCCTAAGGGGGTGGGGAGGTTGGAGCCTGGGCGGGAAATGTTGTGGTGATTCTGAAGAGTGGGAGGTGTCAGAGCCTGGGCAAGAAAACACTGAGGTGACTCTGAACTGCGGGTGGGGGCGGGGTGAGAACCTGGATGGGAAACACTGAGGTGAATCTGAAGTGGTTGGGGAAGGGGAGTCAGAGCCTGGGCGCGAAAGTCTGTGGTGACTCTGAATGGGGTGGGTCAGAGCCTGGGCGGGAAACACTGAGGTGACCCTAACGGGGGGAGCGTTCGGAGCCTGGGCGGGAAATGCTGTGGAGACTCTGAATTGCGGGGGGTGTCAGAGCCTGGGCAGGAAAGGCTGAGGTGTCTCTGAAGGGGTGGGCCGGAATGGCTGAGGTGATGCAGGAGAGGAGCTCAGCGCGAAAGATTTGGTACTTTTCTGACTCAGGAGGGGAAAATTTTATCTGAGAGTTGTGGAGTTGTTGTAAGGGTGTCTGACTAACACATGCTTCTGTGCTCCCTCTCTCTGTTTCAGGCATCTTCAAACACAAGTGGACAAGAAGAAAGGTTGAGGAATGTCAAGCCAAGGGGAAGAAAGAAGAGAAGTCACTGAAGCTGGAGGCAAAGGAAAGGGACTCTGGGCACAGTAAACTGCCTGTAATCAGGCCTCCAGTCATCTTATTACACTGTATGGGGATCTCAAACCTTTTAATCCCTTGAATAGTATGACCCCCCTGTAAGCAGGATCCAGGTCTTATGCCTTTTCCCTTTTTTTTTGGAGGGGAGGAAGATTGGTCAAGTTTAACACTGTGGGTCAAGTGACCTATTGCAGTGAGCTCTCCTTCTGTTCTGGGAAGTCCCCCTTTCTTTTGTATGTATGTGTATGTGAGTGCATGTGATACAAATGGGTGTGAACATCTGTATTTATTTATTTATTTTGAGTTCTTTCAGTTAAATCACTGCAGTGCTTTTTCTTTACTCTCCTCAGAATTGGAAAAAGAGCTGAATGTGTATTAATATATTTATCCTCCTCCTCCCCACAAAAGGGAACAGTAAAAGCTCAGATATCATCTTTTAGTGCATAGGAGAATCTCTCTCCACTTCTGCTTTCTTTAGGTTGAATTTCTATTAGTGGGTTGATGGCAATGAATGGCCTTTAATGAGCGTGATTTAGGTCAAAGGAAGTAAAGCATGTGCTAGAACCTGGACAACATGACCACTCTGTATCAAGGATTTTGGTACCTGCCCTTCATTCATCAATCAGGGTGCAAGTCACCTCCCCGTGTCTTTGGAGGGGCATTGAGCTCTTTGTTAAACTGAGCAATGTGACCGCCCTGTAACTGGGGTCTGGGTCTCTACCCTCTTGCTCATTTGGCTTTACGCCGTGCTCTGCCCCATTAGTCAGCGTGACAACCCTGTAATTAGGGTCCATGTCACAAGCCTCTCTAGGATGGGACATATTGAGCTCTTTGGTACTTTGACAGCTTGACCTTCCTGTAATTCAGGTTATGGTCTCCCCTATTTGGATAATGCCAGCGACCACCCTGTAGTCAGGGTACAGGTTGCACCTCGCTTTTGAAATCTGGGGGATTAGAATCATGACCATAACATGGGCAGCTTGACCTCCCTGTAACTAGGGTTTGCGTCTCCGAGGCCCTTTGGGTCTCCGTTATAGAGTTGGTGAATGTGACTGCCCTGTAATCAGGGTGCAAGTCACCTCCCCGTGTCTTTGGAGGGGCATTGAGCTCTTTGTTAAACTGAGCAATGTGACCGCCCTGTAACTGGGGTCCGGGTCTCTGCCCTCTTGCTCATTTGGCTTTACGCTGTGCTCTGCCCCATTAGTCAGCGTGACAACCCTGTAATTAGGGTCCATGTCACAAGCCTCTCTAGGATGGGACATATCGAGCTCTTTGGTACTTTGACAGCTTGATCTTTCTGTAATTCAGGTTCCGGTCTCTCCTCTTTGGCTAATGCCAGCGACCACCCTGTAATCAGGGTACAGGTTGCATCTTGCTTTTGAAATCTGGGTAATTAGAATCATTTCCGTTATGTGGGCAGCTTGACCTCCCTGTAACTAGGGTGTGCGTCTCCGAGGCCCTCTGGGTCTCTTGGCCTCGTGCTGTCTTCACAGCCTGCTGCCAACGACCGCCCTGTAATCAGGGATCTGGTCTTTGCCCTCTAGTCTCTTGGCACTTGGCCAAATGCAGCCACTGCCCTGAATGAGCACCCTGTAAACAGGGTACAGGTCTCATCTGCTACTATTTATGGCACCCCCATGACACTGTGTCCAGAGTTCCGGCCCTTCAAACAGCGCTTCCAACTTGCCTGGAATTCTGCAGCCAAGTCTCCTGCTTTCTACTCACTTTTTGGACTCTTGGAGATCTGACATGCTACTGGTGGTAAGATCCGAAAGGGAGTGTCGGGGCTGTTTTGGACTAAGTCATTCCAGGCAGTATACCTTGTCATATTGATTTAAGAATACTTGTCAATTAATTCCTTACCCCCCTTCATCATTTTATTCCTCCTGATTTTGTATGGAGGCTGCCTGGTGAAATAATTGTCAAGGGGAAATCTGGAGATTGTGGCTTTAGAGGGGAATGGGCCCAGTAGTTTTCTCACCCAGTGCAGCTTGGGAGGAGCGGGAAATGCTTGTGGAAGTGTCTGAGGACCACAAAGAACTGTCTTGGACCTAAATATCCAGACTGTCTGCAGATGCGGAAAGGAACAGTGTATCAGTAGATTACACTGAGTTTGCGTGCGGGACATGGCATTGTTGGTTCTCACTTACACACGCCTTGTGCTCTCTCTCTCCGTTTCAGACATCATGAAGCACAAGTGGAGAAGAAGGAAGTGTCAGGAATGCCACACACAGAGGAGAAAAGAAGATGGAGGAAAAGGAAAGGAACTCTGGGCACAGTAACCAACCTCAAATCAGGCCTCAGGTCATGTAATTAGACTGTAGGGGAATCTCGAGCCTCTTAATACCTTGAGCAGCGTGACCGCCCTGTAAGCTGGGTCCCGGTCTGTGCTATTGTGTCGTTTTGACATTCTGCTCCGATATCTGGCTATTGAGGGTGACTGCCCTGTAATCAGGGTGTAAGTCACTTCCCTCTGTCTTTGGAGGGGCATTGAGCTTTTTGTTAAACTGAGCAATGTGACCGCCCTGTATCTGGGGTCCGGGTCTCTGCCCTCTTGCTCATTTGGCTTTACGCCGTGCTCTGCCCCATTAGTCAGCGTGACAACCCTGTAATTAGGGTCTATGTCACAAGCCTCTCTAGGATGGGACATATTGAGCTCTTTGGTACTTTGACAGCTTGACCTTCCTGTAATTCAGGTTATGGTCTCCCCTATTTGGCTAATGCCAGCGACCACCCTGTAATCAGGGTACAGGTTGCACCTCGCTTTTGAAATCTGGGGGATTAGAATCATGACCATAACATGGGCAGCTTGACCTCCCTGTAACTAGGGTGTGCGTCTCCGAGGCCCTCTGGGTCTCTTGGCCTCGTGCTGTCTTCACAGCCTGCTGCCAACGACCGCCCTGTAATCAGGGATCTGGTCTTTGCCCTCTAGTCTCTTGGCACTTGGCCAAATGCAGCCACTGCCCTGAATGAGCACCCTGTAAACAGGGTACAGGTCTCATCTGCTACTATTTATGGCACCCCCATGACACTGTGTCCAGAGTTCCGGCCCTTCAAACAGCGCTTCCAACTTGCCTGGAATTCTGCAACCAAGTCTCCTGCTTTCTACTCACTTTTTGGACTCTCGGAGATCTGACATGCTACTGGTGGTAAGATCCGAAAGGGAGTGTCGGGGCTGTTTTGGACTAAGTCATTCCAGGCAGTATACCTTGTCATATTGATTTAAGAATACTTGTCAATTAATTCCTTACCCCCCTTCATCATTTTATTCCTCCTGATTTTGTATGGAGGCTGCCTGGTGAAATAATTGTCAAGGGGAAATCTGGAGATTGTGGCTTTAGAGGGGAATGGGCCCAGTAGTTTTCTCACCCAGTGCAGCTTGGGAGGAGCGGGAAATGCTTGTGGAAGTGTCTGAGGACCACAAAGAACTGTCTTGGACCTAAATATCCAGACTGTCTGCAGATGCGGAAAGGAACAGTGTATCAGTAGATTACACTGAGTTTGCGTGCGGGACATGGCATTGTCGGTTCTCACTTACACACGCCTTGTGCTCTCTCTCTCCGTTTCAGACATCATGAAGCACAAGTGGAGAAGAAGGAAGTGTCAGGAATGCCACACACAGAGGAGAAAAGAAGATGGAGGAAAAGGAAAGGAACTCTGGGCACAGTAACCAACCTCAAATCAGGCCTCAGGTCATGTAATTAGACTGTAGGGGAATCTCGAGCCTCTTAATACCTTGAGCAGCGTGACCGCCCTGTAAGCTGGGTCCCGGTCTGTGCTATTGTGTCGTTTTGACATTCTGCTCCGATATCTGGCTATTGAGGGTGACTGCCCTGTAATCAGGGTGTAAGTCACTTCCCTCTGTCTTTGGAGGGGCATTGAGCTCTTTGTTAAACTGAGCAATGTGACCACCCTGTATCTGGGGTCCGGGTCTCTGCCCTCTTGCTCATTTGGCTTTACGCCGTGCTCTGCCCCATTAGTCAGCGTGACAACCCTGTAATTAGGGTCTATGTCACAAGCCTCTCTAGGATGGGACATATTGAGCTCTTTGGTACTTTGACAGCTTGACCTTCCTGTAATTCAGGTTATGGTCTCCCCTATTTGGCTAATGCCAGCGACCACCCTGTAATCAGGGTACAGGTTGCACCTCGCTTTTGAAATCTGGGGGATTAGAATCATGACCATAACATGGGCAGCTTGACCTCCCTGTAACTAGGGTTTGCGTCTCCGTTATAGAGTTGGTGAATGTGACTGCCCTGTAATCAGGGTGCAAGTCAACTCCCCGTGTCTTTGGAGGGGCATTGAGCTCTTTGTTAAACTGAGCAATGTGACCGCCCTGTAACTGGGGTCTGGGTCTCTGCCCTCTTGCTCATTTGGCTTTACGCCGTGCTCTGCCCCATTAGTCAGCGTGACAACCCTGTAATTAGGGTCCATGTCACAAGCCTCTCTAGGATGGGACATATCGAGCTCTTTGGTACTTTGACAGCTTGACCTTCCTGTAATTCAGGTTATGGTCTCCCCTATTTGGCTAATGCCAGCGACCACCCTGTAATCAGGGTACAGGTTGCACCTCGCTTTTGAAATCTGGGGGATTAGAATCATGACCATAACATGGGCAGCTTGACCTCCCTGTAACTAGGGTTTGCGTCTCCGAGGCCCTTTGGGTCTCCGTTATAGAGTTGGTGAATGTGACTGCCCTGTAATCAGGGTGCAAGTCACCTCCCCGTGTCTTTGGAGGGGCATTGAGCTCTTTGTTAAACTGAGCAATGTGACCGCCCTGTAACTGGGGTCTGGATCTCTGCCCTCTTGCTCATTTGGCTTTACGCCGTGCTCTGCCCCATTAGTCAGCGTGACAACCCTGTAATTAGGGTCCATGTCACAAGCCTCTCTAGGATGGGACATATCGAGCTCTTTGGTACTTTGACAGCTTGACCTTCCTGTAATTCAGGTTATGGTCTCTCCTCTTTGGCTAATGCCAGCGACCACCCTGTAGTCAGGGTACAGGTTGCATCTCGCTTTTGAAATCTGGGGGATTAGAATCATGACCATAACATGGGCAGCTTGACCTCCCTGTAACTAGGGTGTGCGTCTCCGAGGCCCTCTGGGTCTCTTGGCCTCGTGCTGTCTTCACAGCCTGCTGCCAACAACCGCCCTGTAATCAGGGATCTGGTCTTTGCCCTCTAGTCTCTTGGCACTTGGCCAAATGCAGCCACTGCTCTGAATGAGCACCCTGTAAACAGCGTACAGGTCTCATCTGCTACTATTTCTGGCGCCCCCATGAGACTGTGTCAAGGGTTCCGGCCCTTCCAACAGCGCTTCCAACTTGCCTGGAATTCTGCAGCCAAGTCTCCTGCTTTCTACTCACTTCTTGGACTCTTGGAGACCTGACATGCTATTGGTGGTAAGATCCGAAAGGGAGTGTCCGGGGCGGTTTTGGACCGTTGTCGAAAGCGGTTCTCATTTACACACTCCTTGTGCTCCCTCTCTCTGATTCAGGCATCATGAAGCAGAAGTGGAGAAGAAGGAAGTGTCAGTACCATGGTATAACTGTGAATCTGAAATGCATGGACCTTAAACACTCAAGTTGTATAGAATTATAACTTCCTATTATTAAGAAATCATCATTTCCTACTGGAAGTGCAAAGATGTCACTTAAGGGAAGGTATACATTTGAATCCTCCCCTCCCCTCCAATTCTCCCCCCAAAACTCTTCAAATAAAGTTAAGGTTCAGAAAATTAACATTTACTCCAGGTAACGCCTAACTTGTGTATTTCTCACACATTTCTCAAAGGAAGCAAACAAAACTAAATGTTTTGGCAACTGGCAGTTACTCTCCGCACTTCACAACTTTCAAACACCTGCTCTACTTAAACGGTCACACCAACCAAAGTGTACCACACATTCAAAATTAACTTTGCATCTATTGTGTCAGAAGTGAGAGTGTTTTTAGTAGTTGTGTCCATTGGTGGAAGTGGCAGTTGTGGTGTTTTAGTAGTCCTTTACGCTTATTGAATTCAAAGGATGATGATGTGGATGTTTTAGGTAGGTATTTTTCTGTTAAGTCTTGGTATTTGGGTGGAGGTGCAGTATTTTGTGATTATGACTGTTTTTCTGGTATTGGTTTAGTGTGAATTGTTGGCAATTCTAGATGTTTTTGTATCCGTACATTAGTAGATGTATTTAGAGGGCAAAGCTGAGGTTGCCTGTTTGGTGCAATTTAATTGGTGTGAAAGTTAATTTCGGGTAGGTGTTTGAAAGCACTGAGGTTTGAATTTTTAGCTCAACAAGGATGCAGGACCCACCTGGCTACCTCAGTTCTTACTGTCATTCCTAATTCCAAAATCTTGGATGAAGATGACCAGGCAGAATAAAGATATCTCCAGAGACTTTCAAGAGGGTAGCATTTCTGCAGCTTTAGGGGATTCCTTAAACCTTATTGAGCTTTTCAAAGTGTAATAATTGTGGGAAACTTCTACTTCTGCCAATTCCGTGTTGAACAATGACCTGTATTAAAGGACTTACACTGGGTAGTTAATTCTGTTCTGTATTAAGATGATTTTGCTAAAATCGCCGCTTTCTGATGTGTGAAATGAATTATCTAGCTCTGATTATACCTATTTGATAAAAGTGTGATAACGACCCCATGTTAAATGCATGGATTGAACTTTGATTGTCATATCACATTGCTTTGCTTTCTGTAACTCCTTATTTATGAATGTATTTGTTACTTATGTAATTCAATGAATAAAATGTATACATTCAAGTATAGTCTCAGTTCTTTCTTTGGCTAAACAAAAAGGAATCTGATAAACTTGTGAAGAATTTTGGTATTGTTACGTTTAATTTAATTAACATCTTTTTACCCTTTAAATGCGGTCGTTGGAAGTAACTACCCTTTAGTGGTGCAAGTTTGATTTTTCTCTTGGATCACACGTTTTGGGCAGACTGCAGTGTGATCTTGAGGATGGAGATCGCACTGCCACTTAGGTGCATAAGGTTGCCCTCCTAAAGCTTCTAAGGTGCACAAGAATAGGCCTTTGTTTGGTTCCTTCACTGTTCCCAGGCTTATAGATTGCTTGAGATCTGCAGGCCCTAAAGCTCACTTCCTGAGCACAATATATGATTGTGGCTATGATAAGATTGGACTAAAACTAGCAAGGTCCCCTGGTTTCTGCACCTTTCCCGTTCAGACATTTTTAAAAAAGTAGATTAATGTAATATTTTTATATTCAATTCAATCTCAAGTTTCTCAGAAATTGACTTTTACGGTGCACTAAATTTTCAATATGCTAATACATGTGAGATAGTGTGGTCTAGTGGTTTAGAGCACTGGCCAGGGATTCAGGCGACCTGGTTTCTATTCCTGCCTCTGCTGCTGGGTCACTTGGTGGTCACTTTGCCTCCCTGTGCCAGTGTCCCCCTCCATTTAAAAAAAAAAAAGTGGGGGAGGGGAGATGATTGTACTGACCTCATTTGTAAAGTGTTTTGAGATCTACAAGCACTAAACAGAATTTTTACTAAAAATGAGATTCTATAGGGGTGGGAGAGAACTAGAGATTAACTTTGGTAGGGTGCATGAAGATATAATTCACTATGGAGGCATTAATTTTGCTAATGCTGTGAAGAAAACTCTCTTGTGCATAATGAATTGAAACAGCCTCTCTCTCTTTGCATTTGTTAATTCATTTCTCCTATACCAGGTGCTTTTTGTTCCATTGAAATATGCATGGGGATGTGCTTTTTATTTATTACCCTTGCCCTATGATTTATTATTCAAAAGTGGGCAACTTGGAAAGCAAATACTCAATATTAGGTGATTGTTTGCCTGCTGTAGAAAAAGCCCGTGAAGAAGTGTGCAGCAGCTGCAGTTACACTAGGGGAACTCCATGACTTCAATAGATTCAATAGTCGTCTTTTCTCTGTTTACAGGTACTCTGACTTGCCCCTTTCCCCCTTCACTTAAACCCAATTCAGAGGCAGCTGATGAGTCGCAGGTGCACTGGCTTCTTCCTTCTTAGAGGATGAATGGCCCGCTATGAGAGACCTGAAACCCGATGGTATGATGATGAGGGCTTTAATTCAGCAAAGTACCATTCTAGCATACCTCAGCCAGAGTCATCATGCGTACCTGGAAAAAGAAAGGGCTTCCACAGCTAAACAAAAGATCTGTCAGGACTGACTATTCAATAGAATAGATTGCTGCTAGTTAACCTGATGTAAAGTTGGCTAAACCTCTCAAAGACTGCGTTGGTGCAGGTTGCATTTCCACTGAATAATTACCATACCTTCTGCCTATTTAAAAATTATCTTCCCTGCTGTTTGATTTGTCTATGATGGTCTTATTGTTTAAAACTATTGTGTCGTGTTGCTCTCCATTGCTAATTAGCGGAGCTTGTTAGAAAAAAACAATTGCCAGAGTTTGCTCTTTTGTTGAAATTGAAACACACTGCAGGACTGTGTCAATTCTGACAGAATCCACCAGAAACCAAGCATGTTTCCAATGGAACTTTGCCGGCCAGGCAGAATTCCATCAGAAACTTGCTTGGCTTCCTGACAGCTCAGCTGCCGGGCTCCTTGATAGACCATGTGGCACGCTGCTGGGGAACCTGGGTTTCCAGGCTCCCAGCTCCTCAGCTGCCTGCCTGGTGGGCTGATGGGAAGCTGGGAGCCTGAAAGTTGCGGGAGCCCCAGCTGCCAGGCTCGTGACTCCTCGCTAGGTAGGGCTCTTAGGGTCCATGGCTCCAGCACAGCCCACCAGGTGTGCTACAGTGAAGCTAGGTCTTGTAAGGCTCCAAGGATCTCCAGCTTTGGGGCAGCCTACAAGGCTGCTTTAGAGCTCAGTGGAGATCAGCAATTCCATTTCACACAGAATTTCAAAATTTTTGAATATGATTCCAAATCAGAATGAAATCTGATTTTGAAATAGCAAAATCCTCTATAAAATAGAATTACCGTTCTCCCCCCAGCTCTTTCCGACTGTGGTACTAGTGAGGCCTTGTAATGAACGCAACCCTGTTTTACCGCTTCCCCCATCTTTCCCCCTGTTATCTTTCTCCTTTCATCTCCGTGGAAAGAAATATTTCCCTTTCCTATATTCTTCCGGTATATGGATGTGTGTGTGTGTGTGTTCACTCTGGGGGGTTTGGAACAGTTGCCCCAGGGGTAGAAGGATCTTTCCCTGCTGCATTCCTGAGCGGCCCTTTTCTTGGTCAGAGGTGCCTGTCTACTGGGATTATTATCGCTAAAGATTCAAACACACATACAAACCCTATATATTCGGTTTCTTCAGGGGGAATAAAGAACAGAATTTCCATGTAACTCTAGAATGGTTTAAAGTTTAAGGTACTGGGTTATGACATTTGGTCTCTTGTAGATAGAATTGTAAAATTACAAGCTCTTTATTTTTGTGTACTATAAAACACATCCCTATAATTAAATCAAGGTTGAAAGTGCTTTGCCTAGAAGATTAATTTAAACCTCTATGGATAAAAAGAAGAACCTCCAGGACTCAATATACTGATGTGTAGATAGCACCTCAGCACATTTCAGTGTGCGGGTCATTTCCTTTCTGATGCCTGTGCAGGGGATGTCTCTTTATACTAGAAGCTTTTGCTGTATCTTTTGGCTATATTGGCCCAGCTCCTCCAAGGTACATAGCCATTATGGGAGTGAAGGGCCCAAACATCTTTGAGGATGTGGGTCGCTATCTCCTGGTTTCTCTTTCCTGTCAATGGAGTCGGGCTGTGCAAATGGGAAGTCACTGCCTAAGGCTGGGAGTGGCCCAACTCCTCCCTGGGCTGGTGGTGGGCTCTGCCAAAGAGTCTGGGATGGCTCCGCGCTGCTGGGGACGAGGGAAGCCATGGTGGGCTTGGTGCTAAAGCCTGAGCAGCAGGGATGGGGCCAAGCTTGGCACAGTGGGGAAGCAGGGGCAGGCAGGCTCTGTGCACTGCTGAGGGACAGCAGGGGATGGTTTGGTTCCCCCTGCCCCGTAGGAAGAGGCCAGGGCAGGCTCAGTGCGGGGGCTGCCATGGGAAGCCTGACAGGTGAGATCCGCCCCTCGCACCTCTGGAGGCAGCTCTGTGCATCGCTGCCCTGCCGCCATGGCACCAGGACTCCAAAACTTAGTCGCAGACACAAGGGCTGGACGGAGCCCACAGGGGGCTCCACCAGGGGGCGGGGCTCAGACTGGGCGGGAATTGGTTCAAGAGGGAGGGCGTTCGGTGTGAGAGAGAGGCTGAGTCAGCTCGAGACTGAGGCGAGACTTCAGGTTAGAGGACGGCGAGCGCCGACTGTGAGGTGGGCCCGAGAGAACCTCTGAGGTGGCACGATCCGGGGGCGGGGCTTAGGAGCAGAGGGCCACATGCCCAGGCGGGGGCCCTGGTCTTTGAAATTCTGACACTGCTCCAGGCCCTCAGGGAAAGGGGGGCTCAATGGGGAGAAGCGGCACTAGGAGCTGCCCACAGCCAGTAGAACCCCGCTACCCCGGGAACATCAGAATGGTTGGGACCAGATGAAGCAAGCACCTCAGAGGCGGGGGGCTCGGGCCAGGCTTCCACATGGCGGCATGAGAGGGACTGCGGCTGAGGCTAAAAGCGGTGCAGGCACCGTGAGGAGGGCGGATGGGAAGCAGCGACAGGCACTGCCTGAGAAAGAGGAGCGGGTGGCCGATTGTGAGTTGGCAGGAGGGGCAAAGCAGAGGCTGGAGCGCCGCGATGAGATATGTATGTAAGAAGGGTAATCCAGATAAGGTGGTCTGGACCAAGCAGTGGCAGAGGGGTCTCTGTGCTCTGAAAGAGGCTCTGGTCAAGGGCTCAGTGCTGTTAAAGCAGGACTTTGACAAGCTCTTTCCGGTGTTCACTGACGCTTCAGAAGAGGGCTGGGTGTGGTGCCAATGCAGATTGACGGAAAGGGGGAGAGACATCCCATCGGGTATGTGAGCAGAAAGCTGCTGCCCCAGAAGCAGAACTCTCCAGCCATAAAAAAGGAATGCCTGGCCAGGGCGGCTGGGCCTTAAAAAGCTGCAGCCATATGGCTTTTGGTCGGCTTTCCGCCAGGCCAGAGGGGGGCGCCCGCCGATGGCCGCCAGGCCAGAGGGGGGCGCCCGCCGATGGCCGGTTTCCGAAAGATGGTGCTCAGCTAGCGAGGGTCTAATTCTGCCCGAAGAAACATAACATTTTCATGCTGTGACGTTCTGTACCTCCACCACTCTGGCCGACTTACCAGACCCCCCAGATAGCCATGGCTGCAATGTTTCCCATTCTCCGGTTACTTTCTGGGGGTGTTGGAGATGTGTATTCCCCACCAGGGTGAAGTTCAGGGGAAGCTGTTGAGGAGAGAGGGAAATAAGTAGTGTGAATACTAGGACAGGCTAAGGTGACAAAATAAACACAGGGTAATGGGAGCGGAGCCAAATCACCTTTTTCAGGAAATCTGTACAGTAACAGCCACAGGTGCCGGATTCCTCTGGGTTCCAGGGCTACTCAACCCCCCTCACTCTGCCCACGGCCCCACCCGCCCCCATCCCCTAAGCTCCCACCCCCGCTCCGCCTCTTGCCGCCCCCCTGCTGCTCCCCAGGTCCTGCCCTCACCCCTTCCCCAACCCCCGCCCTGCCTTTTCCCATCCCACCCCACCCCCTCCTCACCTCGTCTGACCCCCTTCTGTCCCCTCCTCCGAGTGTGCCTCATCCCTGCTCCTCTTTCTGCCTCCCAGCGCCTCCTGCACGCCGTGGAACAGCTGATTGTGGCGGGTGGGAGGCTCTGGGAGGGAAGGAGGGAGGGAGCTGGCTGCCGGTGGGTGCTAAGCACCCACTAATTTTTTTCAGTGGGCGCTCCAGCCCTGGAGCCCCCAAGGGGTTGGCACCTATGGTAACAGCAATTCAGGGGTCTGGAACAATTTTTATAGTGGGGATGCTGAAAGCCATTGAACAACACTGTAAACCCCATGTATGATGGAAACCGTGCATTCGCTTGCTAATATCACTTCATGCTGGGCACCCCAGTGCCCCTAGTTCCAGCTCCCCTGCAGCATATATGCAAACGGCTAGTCTCTTGCTTGAGGAAAGTTAGTTACAAATTGCTCAGAGCCTGCTGCAGAGGATTCGTGCAGGGATAGAGCCATCTGCACGGGACTCTTACTTGTGCCACATGGAAGTGAGATGAGGTGCCATGGAGTAAGATGCTTTTGCACATACTTCTCTCTTGGATTGTTCTTCGTACAGTTATGATCCACGTGGGGGGCCTTTAGCGAGCATGCACACATTGGGCTGGGGCAGTGCTAGCACAGCTCTAGTGGGCGTAGCTTGCAATATCAGTGGCACAAAAATTACGTTGTGTGGAAACACCTTGTGTTCTGTACAGAAACCAGAGCCTCATCTCTTTCTAGGATGAAAGCTGGAGACAAACCTGTCACTATTTCCTCCTACCTACCAATGGTAGGATAAAGGCGAGCTTAAGTGGGGATCTAGTGGTAGCGTATTCCTCCCTTTTTATCCCCCTAAGGTTGGCTTTCTCACAGGAAGGCCTAAAATCCTAGATGATAGAAATCGCCCAATGGCTTCTTAAGGAAACGAATTCATTTGTTATATGTAGCCCAGCTTAAAAACAGTGTGATGGAATGATTGGCGGGAGGTTCCCCTCTGCACCATAGGGGTAATGATTTAGTTAGACTTTGAAGAAGAATGTGTATGGCTCCCACATGCTCTGTTACTGCCATGTACCACCAGAGAGGGGGATACATCTTGGAGGTTGTGAACCAATCTGTTTATAATCCTTGACTTGTTTATACAGTCTATTGTTTTTGTTTTTTGCTCTCATTTTAATGTAATTGTGTTTTGTCAATATAACCTGTAGGTTTCCACTCCACCAAGGAATGAAAGAAGGCAGAGAGACTTGAGCAGGAAAGAACTACTACTACCGATAGGCACAGCTACTGAAAAAAACCTGCACCATAAGAAAGGATAGGCATTTGTTGTCAGAGTTAACTCCTTGTACGTGCCTCTAAACCAGCAGGTCCCAAGTTGAGGTTTATGTATCGGTGGTGGCACATGGAGGACCTGATGGTGGTCTTCAGTGAGCAGGCAGATCTCACGTTCCTAGTACTGAAATTACTGTCAATATGTTCCTAGTACTACTTTTCTTTGGAAGCATTTGCTGTACCTGCCACGAAGGTGTTACCTGATCTCGAAGAGGTGAGGAAAGGGTCCATAGAACAATTTTTATAAGATTAGGCCCACATCAAAACTGTTTTAGAACCCCAGAGGAAAGACAAGCAAAGGCTTCTGCAGTGGCGCCATCTGTTGACTTTGAATGTACAGAGGCTCCTATTAGCAACTCCGTATTTTCGGTTGCATTATAAAAGGGATTGCCTGTGGGGAATATGTTCCTGGTTTTTCTCTAAAGGGAGATTGACAATCATTGTGAGAACTCACACCCAAGTTGTTTTTATACTATTGGAACATTTAATGTAGTGGCTGTTTGACTTCTTTTAAAAACTTTTCAATAAGAAATCTCCAGTTTTAGTGTCTGGCTTAAATTTGTCCTAGGCAGTGCTAGGGTTGAGTAGCAACTCTTCAGAATACTGTCTACGTACCCAGATTTGGTAGAGAGGTAGATCCTCACTAGGTCCAGTCTAAGGGCTAGTTTTGTTTTGTTTTTCAAATAGTTTTAAATTATTGGATTTAGCGTAACTTTTAGTCATTATTCACATTACAACTGAAATTTTGACGCACTGTGCTCATAAAACTGGCTGTTGGTGGAACATGCAGTCCATGAGCACACAAGCTTGATTTTAGGCCGGTAGGGGGAGGGCAAAAGGGGTAGCCCCCAGAGGCGCAGACCCTAGTGGCGCTGATGGGTGCTCAAGCCCCCTCTACCCCCAGCCCTGGCCCGACTCCACCCTTGCTCCGCCTCTCCCATCCCCATTCCAGTAGTAACTGATTGATGTATTCCACCAAATGGGGAGCTGCATTTTAGAGGTGACAAAGAGAAACTTTGATAATCCTAATACAAAATGGCCTCTTCCTGCTCTCATTATTCACATGTAATTTTGTTTGTGGTGTATGCCCAAGAATGAATTGGATCTGGTGCACACAAAGGTAATGGGATCAGGCGGTGGGGGCACAAACCTGATAAGAGTGCATGCGAGCACAAACTTAATAGTGGGGGCAGTGCTAGTAAGTGTATTGTGCGTAGGTGTTGGATACATACAAACCTGATTTGATTTGGGTGGGGGGAGAGGGTATGTGAATGCACATAAACCTGATGGATGGGGTATGGACAGGCTAATTACAAACTAACAATTGATATGTATTAAGGGATGCATGCACTCTTGCTTAGTGGGGGAAAGGGCACCAATCTAGCCTCTTCCAATACAACCGTCTACTACACCAAACATCCAAATGGCCAAGGTTTTCTGGGGAAAAATAACCTGGTAAAAAGTAGAATAGGAAAAGGTGGCAGAGTTCAGGTGTGGTGTGGGGTCTGTTTGAATGGAAAGGCTAATTATCATTCAGTAACTATTATTTTTAATATGGAATTATTGTGAA
The DNA here is from genome assembly GCF_027887155.1 of Malaclemys terrapin pileata. Taxonomy (NCBI): domain Eukaryota; kingdom Metazoa; phylum Chordata; order Testudines; family Emydidae; genus Malaclemys; species Malaclemys terrapin. The sequence goes on along the minus strand of NC_071509.1, from coordinate 107,775,999 downwards.
CTGGGACACTGATTCATCAATGTATTTAAGCATGTTCCTGATTGGAGCACTAACAGCAGTGGGATGGCTCACGTACTTTAAGTTAGTCACGTGCATAAGTACTCTCTGGAATTGGGGTTTTAAGGCTGAACAATTACAGGGCTTTTCTCTTCTCCTTTTTTCGTTTTGGTTCAATAGGTATTTAATTCAAATCATTATTGCTATAGGTTGCCATTTTATATAAAATAATTATTTATTGATCAGAAACAAATGCCTATGATAATTACATAAATAGGAACAATAAATAAATGACTGACATAAAGATCCTGTTACAAATGGCGTAAAATGATCTGAAACTATTGTCACAGTGCACAGATAGACTAAATAGTAACAGCTTTTAAAATTCCACCGCATCTCATTTTAAATCCTGTATAAAATATTACTTGATTTTGATTAGTACTTCTAAAAATGTTGGTATTTAAATTTCTAAACTTCTTTGTGAGTTTGTCCTAGATTTGAAACCCCCATAATTCCACATGGATTCTCCTGCTAGCACTGAGGCTGAACTGCTTGTCTCTGATGAAAGAAATTGGTCTCTCTTCCCTTTCACCCTGGGAAACTATAGGTCCTTACCATGGGCGTGCGCACGGGGTGGGCCCGGGCACACACCCTCATGCCCATGGGCCGGATCCGGATCTGGCCCCTCGGGGCTTTGCATCCGGCCCGCGGGATTTGCCCCCCGTGGTGCCGCAGGCCCCGCGCTGCTTTCCGAAGCAGCCATCAGGGCAGCAGGTCTCTGGGGCTAAGGGGTTGCTCTAGGCACCGCCTCCCGAAGCTCCCATTGGCCGGGAACGGGGAACTGCGGCCAATGGGAGCTTCAGGGGAGGTACCTGGAGGCGTGGCAAGGGCAGCGTGCAGAGCCCTGTGCTGCCCCGCCCCTCCCCCGGGGCTGCGGGGAGCGGCCCGGCATGGGGCCCTGGCAGGCGGGGAGCGCGCCGCTGCGGGTAAGCCTGAACCTCTCCTGCACCCCCTCTCCCTGCCCTGCCCTGAGCCCCCGGCCTGCACCCCGTTCAGCCGGGCTCCCCCTCCCCAGGGCTGGGCTGGCTGCTTTAACAGCCCCATGTGCTCCCTAGCAGCCTCCCACCCGGCAGCACCAACACAGCCGCTTAAGGTGGCCCGCGCGGGTGCTGCCCCAGCTCCCCGCCCCAAGGCAGCTGCCCCCCTCCAGCGCCCCAAACCCGCCTGCGGCTCCCCGCGCTGGCCAGGGGCCCGGGCACCACCCGGGGGGTCAGGCCGCCCCTGAGCCCAGCAGGCCCGGGGCAGGGGGCGAGCCCGGCCCACAGGCCCCCTCCCGCAGCCCGGCTGCGAGCTCTGCTCCCCGGCGCTGTTCGGGGACTCCGGCCCGGCACCCTCGGGCTTGAGTCCAGCCCTGGGAGCAGCCCGGCGCCCTGCGATCCACCCTGGCTGCCTCTTCCAGGCCTGGCCCCAAGCGCCCAGCCCGGCCCCCGAGCCTGCCTGCCAGGGCGGGGGAGCCCAGATCCCCAGCCCCGGGCCTGCCTGCAAACAGCCTACCCTCCTGCACCCCAACTCCCTCTCCTGAGCCCCCTGCCTGCACCTCTCACCCCAACCCCCTGTCCTGAGCCCCCTTCCTGCACCTTGTCCCCCAACCCCTACCCCACAACTCCCTGCCCTGAGCCCCCGGCCTGCACCTCTCACCCCAACCCCCTGTCCTGAGTCCCCTTCCTGCAGCTTGTCCCCCAACCCCTGCCCCACAACTCCCTGCCCTGAGCCCCCGGCCTGCACCTTGCCCCGCAACCCCCTGCCCTGAGCCCCCTCCTGCCCCCAACCCCCTGCCCTGAACCCCCTGCCTGTACCCCTTCTGCATCCCAACTCTCTTTCCTGAGCCCCCTGACTGCACCTCTCACCCCAACCCCCTGCCCTGAGCTCCCAACCCCCTGCCCTGAGCCCCCTGCCTGCACCTCTCACCCCAACTACCTGCCCTGAACCCCCTGCCTGCACCCTGTACCCCTCCTGCATCCCAACTCCCTACCCTGAGCCCCCTGCCTGCACCTCTCACCCCAGCCCCCTGCCCTGAACCCCCTGCCTGCACCCTGTACCCCTCCTGCATCCCAACTCCCTGCCCTGAGCTCCCTGCCTGCACCTCTCACCCCAACCCCCTGTCCTGAGCCCCCTTCCTGCACCTTGTCCCCCAACCCCTGCCCCACAACTCCCTGCCCTGAGCCCCCGGCCTGCACCTCTCACCCCAACCCCTGCCCCACAACTCCCTGCCCTGAGCCCCCGACCTGCACCTTGCCCCGCAACCCCCTGCCCTGAGCCCCCTCCTGCCCCCAACCCCCTGCCCTGAACCCCCTGCCTGCACCCCTTCTGCATCCCAACTCCCTGCCCTGAGCCCCCTGACTGCACCTCTCACCCCAACCCCCTGCCCTGAGCCCCCAACCCCCTGCCCTGAGCCCCCTGCCTGCACCTTGCCCCGCAACCCCCTGCCCTGAGCCCCCTGCCTGCACCCTGTACCCCTCCTGCACCCCAACTCCCTGTCCTGAGCCCCCTGCCGCACCTCTCCTGCACCCCAACTCCCTGTCCTAAGACCCCTGCCACACCCTGGATCCCAATCCCTTGCCCTGAGCCCCCTCCTGCACTCCGCACTCCTCCTGTACCCCAAGCCCCTTCCCTGAGCCCCCTCATACATCCCACACCCTCCTCTGTCCCAGTCCCTTGCCCTGAGCCCCTTCCTGCACACTGCACCCCCCCTGAACCCCTGCCCTGAGCCCCCTGCTGCACTCCGCCCCCTCTTGCACCTCAACCCCCTTCCCTGAGCCTCCTCATACATCCCACACCCCCTCCTCAGCCCCCCAATCCCTTGCCCTGAGCCCCTTCCCGCACACAGCACCCCCTCCCACACCCAGACGTTTATGACGTTCGCCTTAAAAAAAAAAAATCCCTGGGTGCACACCCTAATGCAATGTGCTGCGCACGCCTATGGTCCTTACCTCCTGGTCAGAGAGTCCCATTTTCCATCACTGCAACCAAACATGTCTCCACATGCCCAACTTGCTGGTGAGTCTGTGTTGGAATATCTGAATGGAACTCTCACCTCAGGTCGTTTCAGAGAGATTTTTGCAAAAGCAGCAGGAAGATTTCCCAGATTGCCACCTTGCCGTTCCCCTTCAGAGACACTCGAGGCTTGAAAACCCCTTGGGGCCACCTGAAATCTCTCCCTTCGTTCTGACATTAGAGGAAAATTATGCACATCTTTTTTTCTTGCAAAGTTTTTCCAGTTCATATTTGTTATGCTGTTATACTGTGCTTAAGCTGCCTGTTACAGTTCAGACATGAGATTTTGATCAGAGAAGAGTTGAACCACAGAAATATATAGCAAACGCATTATGTCAACAATGTTTAAGGTTTAACCCTTTCTTAATTTTCTTGTAACTTTTTTGCATAGATATCCTTCATTTTGCAATTTAAACTTTGAGTAAATCAACAGAGTATTATCACATAAATTGTAATATGGACAGTTGGAATTTCATTATGGAGTGAAAAGAACAGGAGTACTTGTGGCACCTTAGAGACTAAGAATGCTCTAATAAATTTGTTAGTCTCTAAGGTGCCACAAGTACTCCTGTTCTTTTTGCGGATACAGACTAACACGGCTGCTACTCTGAAACCTGTCATTGTGGAGTGAGTGTATTGCATAATACAAGGTCAAGCATTTTGGAGCCTTAGAAATCACTGTGGGAAAAATCAGTAGAAAGGAGGGAATCCACTGCACGATACAATTTCCTCCAACTGTTTTAAGCTCTGTAGTCACTGCATCCTCAGCTGGAATGAAATGAGAGTTGGTTGAAACACAAAGGGAAAAATAAATGTTTCCCTTTATTAACGTCAATACATGAAATGAAAATATCTTTCTACACCTCATCATCTTACAAGTCTTATGCTCAGTTCACATATTTTATAAATGTCTCTAGGAAACTTCTCAAGCTCCGCTATATGATGAGGACAGAGTGAATGTATCGCATAACACGTCAAGCGTTCTGGAGTGTTAGAAGTCACTGTGGGAAGAATCGGCAGAGAGGAGGGATTCCACTGCATCCTTCTGTTTTAACCTCAGTAGTTGCAGCAGCCGGAGCTGAAAGGAAATAGGGAATGGTTGAAATACAAAGGGAAAAAATATAATTTTCATTGAATTGATCTCAATAAATTAAATGAAAATATCTCTTCCACACATAAACTCGCAAGTCATTTAGTGTGTTCATATTTTTTTTAAAAGTCTCTAGGAAGCTTCTCAAACCTTGAAATACTAGAAATAGTTCTCATGAGGACAGATGAATGAATAGCAACCCTGATCATAATAGAAACACACTACATATGTAGAAGTCAGAGTACTTTAGGGGTGGAGGGGAAGTACACCTCTACCCCGCTATAAGGCGGCCCGTTATAACAGGAATTCGGCTATAACACGGTAAAGCAGCGCTCTGGGGGGCGGGGCTGCGGGGATCGGCGCATCAGCGTGTCTGGCTTCGACACGCTCCTCTGAGCGGTGTGTTAAAGGTGCTGGGCCGGGGCCGAGGGGTTGGATAAGGGGCAGAGGGTCTCGTGGGGGATGGTCAGGGGACAGGGAGTGGGGGGTTTGGATGGTTCAGAGGCTCTGAGGGGCGGGACAGTCGGGGGATGGGGAATGGGGGCGTTGGATAGGCCGTGGGAGGCCTAGGGGTGATTAGGGACAGGGGGGGTCTCTGGAGGAAAGGTTTAGGCCCCTCAAAAATATTGTCAAATCTCAACTTTAACCATTTCCACCAATTTAGACGGCACATTTAAAATGTAGACAGCACAAACCGTCGGTCTCTTCCTTCTGTGAAACTATAGGAGAGAGTGTGCTCTGAGAAAATGAAACCTTAACTAATTGTTATTTCCCGATCTTAATATTCATACCGGAGCTGAGGAATAGATGTAGTTGAAAGGTGTGAATATCATGTCCTGTTGATCACTCCAAGTAGCAGACAGTAGTGAAAAATTGAGAATAAATCACAAAACAGGATGAGCAATTAGGATAATAAAACATGCTAGAGAGGTACCCACATAGATGACTATGATTTCCAATGTGGTCAGAAGGAGGTTATGCAGAGAAGTCACATTAGGTATTTTTTTACCAAGTGTGTCCCTGGGATGAAAGAATTCAAATATTTTTTTTAAAATTGAAATTCAGTGTTCACCACTTTTGCTGGTTCCTTCTCTTTTAACATTTGCCTTCCCCTTTGCTTGGGCAGGGGAATTCTTCTGGTTTGTTTAATTCTCTTCCCTTCCTGTGGTCACGTTTCATTTTCTGGATCTCAAGCCCTAGCGCAGACTGTTGTGCTGGAGTTTCCATCATTGCAGAGAAATGTGTTTTAATTCAACAAGAAAAGAAAAATCACACGAAGAAACCATGAAAACATTTTTATGCACATTAATTTGGTTAGAGTCTCCCAAGTTTTCCTGCACTTTTATAAGAAATTTGAGACTTTTGCTTCAAATTTTTGAAAGACACACTGCAAAGCAGAGAAAGCAGACTTAGCAGAGCCCCCAGACTGTCCTGGGCTATGCTCCCCATTCTCCCATGATTTTCCAGCGGTGTTGGGCATCTGTATTCCACCCCAGGGTGAAATCCCAGGGGAAGATGTTGCGGGGTACTGAAAGCAAATGAACAAAACTGCAAACCCAGTATACGATGAGACCATGGTTTGGTGGCTCTTATTACTTAAAACTTCACACCCCCAGCACCCATTGTTCCAGCCTGGGGCAGCCCTGGCAGGGTGGCTGTAATGGAACCACGCTGATCGGGACCAGAAGGCAGGTCTCACAAAGCCCTAGAAGTGATGCGGACACTCAGGCGCTTTGTGTGGAAAGATTTTGTGTTCCGTGCAGAAGTCATCGGGTCATCTATTTCTATGATGAAAGTCTGCTAGTGGGATGATAAAGGTGAGCTTAAGTGGGGATGTATAGGTGGAGTTTTCCTCCCCTTTTATCTACCTGTGGCTGGCTTTCCCACAGGAAGACCTAAAGTCATAGATGATGGATAACCTCAAATGGCTCTTAAGTAGATGAAAAGATTCTTCCACATAGCACAGCTTAAAAACGGTGTGATGGAATGATTGTCAGGAGGTTCTCCTCTGCACTATAGGCGTAATGAAGAAGTTAGACTTTGAGGAAGAGTTTGTATGGCTCCCAGGTGCAATAGGACCAGGTCAAGGCCCCTCTCCAGCCACTCCCCATAATTGAGGTTCCATTTCAGCATGTAGGTGTAGATAGTCTGGGTCGTTTCCCTAAGAAGACACCCAGAGGAAAGCTGTACATACTGACTTGCTTGGCTGCAAGGCCAGAGGCGGTATCGACGGTGGCCGCAAGTTTCATAAAGATGTGTTCAGCTATTGAGGGTCTAATCCTCCCATAGAAATGTAACATTTTCATGGTGTGATGTTCTGTACCTCCACCACTCAGGCAGTGCAGCTCCCCCGTCCCACTCTTAGAGCCATAACTGAGTCCCACGTGTACATATTTGTTATAACATTGCATTGGCCAGGGAGCATCACTTTATATTGCACATGCTACATTGTACGTGTACATTATACATACAATCATATTTCCTTTTGTAAAGATGTAACCACCTTATGTAAAATTGAGCAAAATGCTTAAAACAGTTCAAGCGCATTATGTGAGGAAAATATACACACTGAAAATGTGTTGCGGTTACTGAAGTATTTCCCAGGCCTATCCCCTTCAGTCCTGCATCTCAGGATAGAAGATACTCTAGACCGGCTATAAGCTGTACAAAGGGAGACTGTCTCTACAATGTAAAAAGGTGAAGTGGTCTAAGACATACTTGCTTTTCTTGGGCAAGACCTCATGAAATCAGATTACACATCCTTCCGTTTTGCTCAGTTTTGCTGTGGAAAAGAATGAAAGCCGGCACCTCCTAGAGTAGGAAACCTCCCAAACATTTTAGAAACTAGTCAACCACTATATTAAGTCACACATGCTGCCCTATCCTCTGTTTATATACCAGACCAGAATACAAGCAGAATAGCGGTACTGTGCTGAGAGCAGGGTGTGTGCTGGGAAGTCTCTATGCCCTTGAACTCTTGTGGTGCCTTTCTTTGCAACAGAATGGAGGGCTGCGGGTGTAGCCACTAGACAGCTCTGTGCTGTAGTAGGTGACAACCAATGGATGAGGTGTATAGGAACCCCATTTGTCTCTACCACTAGAGCACCACTGCAGCTATTCCTTGGCAACCCAGCAGGCTCAGGGGCAAAACAGTCCACCCAAAGCCAGATTTTTGAGCTTTGATGAGAGGTGGCCCCATTTGGTCCCATGTGTTCTGTGTTTCTCGCCTCATTTTCTTGCTAAGCGAGAGACGGATTTTTCCTGTGGTGGTTTCTTTTCACAATTTTTAGTGTCTTTTTTCTTCGCGTTCATCCCTGTATATTTATACAAGGCACCCAGTTTACTGTTCCACCATTTCTGTTTTGGGGAGGATGTTTTCTCCATTCTACTAGACACTGTTATCTTTATTGTCCTGACACCATCATAAAAACTGTTTCACCAAGCTAGAGGTTTTATAAAATGCCAAACGCTGTTGGGCTGTCCAGTCTAGAAATACCTTTTAGAAAATAACAGATCTTCCCACTAGGTCTGTATAATTATCTTCTATATTTCCCTTACTCCTACTGTTCATCTAACAATTATGGCACCGTAACAAATGTCATGGCCTATTTCCCACATCATTTCTCCTCCTTTTCCTCTCTCTCTCGGTCTCTGTCAAGCTTGCCTGTACTTTTCCTTTTATGGATAGCTTCATCTCCCTGTTAGACCAAAACTGTGTTAGATAACCAGTAAGGGCCATCAACTAAACCCCTTTAATCCTAATTTCTCTTGAGGGGCTTTCCAACCTCGGGGAACTTTTTGGCTAAAAGAAAAGCTCATCTCGGCCTATATTCGTCTGAACTTCTGACAACGTGGCAACCCTTCAGCACAACTCCTTTCACAAAAGACCAATTTCATATTTAGTGGGGTGATTGTTTTCGGTTACTTGACTGTGGGTTCACGCTGGTGATGGTCAAATGCGCAGATAATTGCAGCATCAATGCAACTGACATTTGGAAAATAATCAAATGTTAAACTAGCTTTTATGTTGACATTTTCTGACTTTCAAAAACATAGACTAAATATGCAAGTCAGAATGCATCAATCCTCCCCAGGTATAAATCTGTGTGGTATAAATCTGCTCCTTGAACATCTGTCTGATACTTCTTTGTATAATGTATGAGGAAATGCAAGTGCACTGATATGACACACAGGATCACAACTAGGGTGACCAGACAGCAAATGTGAAAAATCGGGACAGGGAGTGGGGGGGTAATAGGAACCTATATAAGAAAAAGACCCCAAAATCGGGACAGCTGGTCACCCTAATCACAACACAGACTGACGTACAAGCAGAAGGACATAAATAGACAAGACAGAGGTGCTATAGTTGTTACCTAAACACAAAATCTTACACAAGGTGAAGAACCGCCAAGCTATGGGAAAGGTGATTCCACGTCTCAGGAAGGATGTTTTTCATGCTCATACTCACAGAGTAAAACATACTCTTCGGTCTAGATTTGTTTTCATTTCAGGTCAAGGAAAAACATCAAAGAAAGGGCTTAACCCTAAGAGACACTAACCACTTCCTGCAAGGTCCTGATCACCCTGAACTCCCACTGAACTAGTGGGTGCTGAGCACTTCTCAGAATTGGGCCCAAAGACTGAACAAAGAGAAATTTTCCATGACCGAGAAAACAGAGTGACTGGAACATGCTGCATCTTAAGGACAAGATGGCAGCTGCATTAGGCAGGGAGAAAAATCTACTTTTAAAAGTGTAATCTTTAGAAAACAGCCTTTAATTGGTATTGCTACGTGTAGAAAGACTAGTTAGACATAATAGGCAAGATTCTGTCACCCCTACTCACACTGAGTAATACCTCACTCTACTAACACTGATTTCAATGGGGCTTGCTTGTGGGGTATTGTACTAGTCAACATAAGGGGGAGAGAATCTGGCCCAACATGAGACCAATATCATGAAAAGAAACCAGATAACCCAGAGTAGAAGTCAGTTACAGTGATTGGTGTAAGAGGATCAGAGCCAAAGCCTGACAATAATTTTTTTATATATATATGGAAAGAGAGAGATCAACTCTCAGAGCTCATCCAGAGCTCTGAGATAATAATAGAGAGCCTCTGACTAAGCCAGCCCTGATTACAGAATGGGCCCCACCTGAGAGAAATTAGGTGATTCCAGGTTTAACTACTGAGTGGGCCCAGCTGAGGAAGGGCTGGAGGAAAGAGAATGCAGAGAGTCAAAAGGTGCCTGCAGGGGCTTGAGTGAGCACCCAGGGGACAGATTGGGAGACCGAGAAGGGAAGGAAAGAGGTGAGGAAGGAAATGGTGCAGGGAAAACTGCACTATGGGTAGAGGATTTGACTTGGTTGTGCAGTCCATGGCCCTGGGCTGTAACCCAGAATTGAGATTGGGACTGGATTCCCCTACTAGCCCTCAGCAAGTGGTGTACAAGGGTAGCTGAGCCCAGGAAGGGGGCTGCAGTCTGAATGTGACCTCGCTGAAGAAGAGCTGTGGAGAGGCTGGAAGCTTCTGATTTCTATTAAGAGAGTTTAGAACTTTAGTCTGTTCCTTCCAGGGTCAGCCATCCGCACTAAAGACTGTGCCCTGGCTGGAGGGGTGAGTTATCTAAAAGAAACCACCACAGCCCCAGAGTGACTGTTGACAAGGGCTGCTACCCCACAAGGATACTGTGATGCCATGCCTGGCCATGAGGCCGTGCAGGGTGGTGAGTAAACCCTGTTACAATGCTTTTTCTTAAATTCCTTTAATTGCAGCGTGTCTGAAACAACTACACTTTTGTAGTTTTCCTTGTCCGCTCTCTCTTTTCCTACCCCTCACGGCAAGCACTGTATCTCAGCCCTAGTCTACATCCAGCTGATGACAGCACCTTTGGTGACCAGTAAATGACTGACTGACTGACCTTGGCCACTTCTATATTGCGTGAGTACATGTGCTGCTAGACCCCTCTCTGCAGAAGGGATTCTTTCAACAGCAAGTTAACATGAAGTGATTTACTTTGTCCATATTGGATACACGGTTCAGGGGGTGGGGGAACAACTCCAGGTTGCACGTGCTTTTGAAATGTTTACTTCGATATTCCATAGGTCCTTTGGAAGAAATGAACTCCAAGATTGCCTACTTGGAACTTCTTCTTTTTTGGATGGGATAAGTATTGCTGGTAAGTCATATAAATAATTGTGCTGCTAACCTTTGAATTTACTTAGCTCCTGGCCTAGCCCAAATTTGGTTGTAGGTTGTCTTTGTTTGTTTTAATTCTACATAAATTGTGCTGCCTTGGAACAATAAATAAACGCCACACTAGAAAAGGCCCATTCTGTGCATTAAGGGCTGGCTTCCTCTCTCCTTTACTTTCACTGAGCAGTACTTTCATTCCATGAGTCATCCCCTGAATCCAGTGCGAAACTTTACTACTAAGACACCGGACGTATGTGCTGTAGCAGAATTGATCCCTTGTTGCCACATTTTCAAGAGCTCAGTTCCCATTTGGGCGCTTTAGTGAAGCGGCCAGACTTTCAAAAGTGCCCCATACCTGCCAGCTCCCACCATTCTACCTTTTGAAAATCTGAAACTAAATGTTTGTCAGTGCCCTAATTATGTTTTTCAAAGGCAGAAGGAATGTGGGATCTTTTGTGGTAGAGTAGTTCTGAGCCATTGTAGCTCAGAATAATAGAACAGACTTGATGCTGCAATTCAGCGAATTCAAATGATTGTAGTCCCTTGCTGAACTACATTTCCCAGGATTATTTCAACCTAAGATCAGAACTCTTCCTCTTCCCAGGTATAAATGCCAATGGAAAGCCTTGATAAAGGGTCTTAAACAGCATAGTGTAGAGACCATCCAACCAGGTATGCATGTCTGTCTAAATGCCTCAGTTTCCTTAGCCCCGATTGAACTACTCTTGCCAAAAACTGTGGCATTTAAATTTTCCTGTAATTATATGCTTTCTTAAATACTCCTTTTTCACCAGCTCACTAACTGTCTGAGGTCATAACCTGCATGGTTCAGAATTGCTTGTGTGTTTGTCACTCTCAAGATGCTGGACTGCAAAAAGTAGGGGGGGTGGGGTGAAGCAGAACATATCCATGCAGACATCAGTTCATTTGTATACATACATGTGCCTATTCCATACGTGCAAAGAGACCTGAGATCCCCTGACTCATTTGTTCACTGGCATAGCAAGCCGTGATTCCCCAAAGAAGAAAATAAACCCAACTAAAGGATCACATCCCCCCCCAGTGTAATTCACAAAATAGAAGCACTAGGTAATAGTGCAGCTGGTGCCATGGCCAAGTGCTGCTGGGTATGTATCTACACTAGCCAACAGTAAAACAGCCATCGCTCGAATACTTTATATAGGTGGCTAACACCATTCTATTTAGAACAAGAATTGTTCATTGCTGTATAGAAATGAGCCCTCTGGGATCTATTTTCAAAATGTGTCCCATTCCAGAAATAGACGGTTGCCCCATTGCCCTCTATTGGGGCAGGCCTTCAAGGATGTTCCAGCATTTTATTTTGTAAAATATATGGGCTCTTCCTGATCCCCAGCAGAGGGATGCTCCACAGGTGAGGGCTCTCGGCTCCAGAGGGAAGTGTAACTTGTGCAGTGAGTGGTGGGCTTGTTGTTGTTTTGTTTTCCGCCCCCCCAAGCGCTGTCAGTCATATTTCCTGTGTGGCTTGGTGTATTCTTGAAGGGTTGCACAGAGCCCCGATCTAGCTCACATTATTGGGGCTTTATAGATTAGGCCTAGGACCGCAAAGCAAATCCAGCACTGGGGAGACACTCCAGAGCGTTGACCGTGGCCTAATAAGCTGTTGCCAAGGTGATGCTGTCAGGAGTTTGGCCAGCATGCTGGACCAATTGAAGCTTCATCTTGATTGGGCTGATTGAGGCAGTAGAGTGGAAGGTAAAGGCATGTATTGCTGCAGCCAGGGCTTCATCTGGGATGGGCAGGGGGGTTGTTTCCTGCTTCTGTTGTGCATAGCTGGAAGTCTCAAACAAAAATCTGTTACTTTAGGGACTGTCTTCCCCTCAATTTAACATCCACATGATACCTTGTTGTAGGGGGTTAGGACAACTCACCTTGATGGTGTCTTTTCTTGGCATGCCCATATTTTCTGTATAAAAGTGGCTACTCTTGTTACTGACCTTCTGGGAAGGACTAATGGACAGGCAGTAGATACTGAGGAGGTGGGGCCAATATTTCAAAGTCAATAGGTAACTTTTAGTTATCTGCTTTAGAAGTAGGTTTTGGTTTCCTGTTGACTGCTAGCTAACAGATCTTTTAGGACCAAACCTTGGCATTTGCACAAAGTCTTAAGCAAATCCAGAAACTACATGTAACTGATCAATTTGCCATGCAAAGAAATCTGCCTACAAATGTTGAAGCCTGTAAGGAGGTCTGTTAAACATTTGGCCCGGAGAGTCCTACAAGAAAGGTAGAAATGTAAAAGTTTGCTTCTTGAACATCCACGTCCAGCATATGTACGTGTGTCTTTATGATGGCAGTTAAGGGACTGGGTGAATCTGCTTTAAATTGCAAAATCTGTTGGAAAGAGGGATGGTGTCCCTAGCCTCTGTTTGCCCAAAACTGGGCATGGGCGATGGGGTGGATCGCATGATGACTTGTTGTTTTCATTTCCTGTGAGGCACCTGGCATTGGCCACTGGTGGAAGACCGGGTACTGGGCTAGCTGGACCTTTGGTCTGACCCAGTATGGCCATTCTTAGGTTGACTAAGTTTCATAAAGATGTGTTCAGCTGTTGAGGATCTAATCATCCCAGAAGAAATGTAACATTTTCATGGACTCTCACTGTGCTGGCGCCTGACTCTGGCCGCAAGGGTTTCCCTACATAGTTGATCTCATTCAGCTGCTTGATGACCTTAAAGGGCCTGTCCCGGGCAGCCTGTAGTTTGTTCTTTCTTATGGGAATGAGAGCTGTCACCTGGTCCCCGGTAGCATAGGAGCGGGAACGCGCTGGGCGGTTGTACCAGACCTTTTGCTTACGTTGGGCCCTGGCTAAATTCTCCCCGGCCAAGTCCATGAGCTCAGCAAGCTTTTCCCAGAAAGTCAGTACATACTCCACTTCTGATTTTCCATCGGGGAGGCCTTCCCCTCTCATTCGTCCCTCAACAAGTCCACAGGTCCCCTTACTCTCCTCCCATACAGCCACTCGAAAGGAGAGAACACGGTTGATTTCTGGGCCCCTTCCCAGTAGGGGAACAACAGCTGGGGTAAATACTGGTTCTGGTGGGACCCAAGTGAGAGTGCCAATTCAGGACAAATGGCTTAAAACAGGGCAGTTAGACCAAGGCTGGGTTTTTCTACCGCTGCGCAAACCAAAGCGGTCAGACAAAGAAGACTTTGGTCCTACCCCACGGGCTAACCACAAGTCACACAAGCAGTTCCCTTAGACACTCCAGTTTCCCAGTATCACCAACCGTGCCACTTGGTATGGGGACAAATGGTTATGAAAACCAATACCTCAGCAAAAGAAAAAAGGTTCTCTTGATCCCAAAGGACCAAGCCCCAGGTCAATATACAAATCAGATCTTACCCACAAATCACACTGTTGCCAATCCTTTAGAATCTAAAGGTTTCTTCATAAAAGGAAAAAGATATAGATGAGAGAGAGAGAATTGGTTAAATGGGATCCATGACATACGGTAATGGCAACAGAGGCTCCTGGGGCACCTTTAAGACTAACAGAAGGATTGGGAGTGTAAGCCTTCGTGGGTAAGAACCTCACTTCTTCAGATGCAAGTCATCTCGCATCTGAAGAAGTGAGGTTCTTACCCACGAAAGCTTACGCTCCCAATCCTTCTGTTAGTCTTAAAGGTGCCCCAGGAGCCTCGGTCTGAATCTGTAAAAAGCAACAACCACGGCTCCCCCTCTGATACTGGAGTAAGGGCAAGGTTATTGGTTCAGGCTTTCAGCAGTGATAGACTAAACTGCAGGTTCAAATCAAGTCTCTGGAGTACATCCCCAGCTGGGATGGGTCATCAGTCCTTTGCTACAAACGGCAGCTCTACACAAAGTCCCTCCAGAGGTAAGAAGCAGGATTGAAGACAAGATGGAGATGAGGCATCAGCCTTTTCTAGTCTTTTCCAGGTGTAAGAACACCTCTTTGTCCTTACTATGGAAAACTACAGCAAAATGGAGTCTGGAGTCACATGGGCAAGTCCCTGCCTACTTTGCTGAGTTACAAGGCGTATTTGCATTCTCTCAATGGGTCAGTTGTATAGCCGATGGTCCTTAATGGGCCGTCAAGCAGGCTAGGCAGAGCTGACACTGACTTGTCTGGGGTGTCACCTAGAAGCACAGCATGATTTTGAAATACAGACAGTATAGAGCCAATACTTTAAATACAACAATGATATATGCATCCAGCTAGCATAATCCTAACCAGAACCTTGTCTTAGAGCCCTTATTTGACCTCCTTTCTACCGGCTTTGGTGCCACTACAGGACCGTGGTTGCAACAATGATCTGTATGGTCCTAGATTATATCAATAATGTCACACCCCCAATGCAAAACTGATGCAGGAAGGGATGACTCCAACATCACTGACTACATCCCAAGAGCCCCCCATCCTTGGTTCCGTCTCACTACAGCTAGTATTGGGTTAGAAGCCGTATTCGTGTAAAACAGAAATGGTTTATCCAAGTCCCGTTCAATAACCTGCTTTAATCTCGTTACAAACTCCAGGTAAAACTTGGTTAGAACAATAATGGATTGGATCTGCTCTTGCAGCATGGTTTCTGTATGTTTCATTTTCTTTTGCCAAATGCTAAAGAACATAGCTACTTTATCCATACAAGCTCTGGCAAATGTTTGGAACCCGGTTAACATCAAGTCAATGTAGAGATTAATGTTGTCTATAGTATAGGAATCCTGGCATTTAGCCGTGACAGCAATGTGGTAGTATGCCTCGGTTTCCCTTTTCATACAGCACATTAGGTTTGGAATGTCTTTTCCCCTGTTGAAAATTCCCATACTGTTCACAGGCATCAACTGTGAATTATCAGTTTAACAAGGCCCTTAACATAAAGTATGTTCTCATGTAATTCTTTTAACATGTTCAAGGTGGTGTGGTTTGTTTGTTTGTTGTTTTTTCTCGCCCTCGCCCCCGCCAGATTAGGCACATTGCACATTTTTACAGTTCTTGGTAATAGCAACACATTAGTTACAAAAATTATCGTTGGCAATAAGAACAAATTCATTGCAAGTGTCCATTTACAATCCTGTTTGTTATGCCACACCTTTGGCTCCATACCATTGGGGTTTGGGCATTTTAGGGTTAACGTGGGGCTTCCCTTTGCCAAAGTAAGTTCTCTTTCCTCCATGTCCTGAAGGTTTAAATCCTGATTTCTCTTGCTTAACAGAATTCCCTGGCTGATTGGGTGGGCTGTCTGTGCTAACAGCTATTAGCAAGTCTGTCTTCTCCCAGTCAGTCAGGTAATTTGCATCAACGCAAACACTAGCTTTTAAATTCTTAGCTGCTACCAATTTGAAGACTGGACTCCTGTCCTAAAGAGAGACCACACAAATCCCAAGAGGCTGAGGCTGAGAGTTTGCTTGCTCTCCCCTGTGGCCGGCCTCAAGCATTCAGCCATAAAACTGTTCTGCTCTGAAACACCAGTAACCAAATCTGTCACACCCTGAAGCACAGACTGCTCATTTAAGGAATTAGCATGGAGACATTCCTGTCCCAACACCAGTGTCTTTCCAACAAGCTAGCCACACACAAGTTCAGGAAGTTTTTCCTTCTTGCCACAAGTTTCCACACCATCAGTCAAATCACCTTTCTGCTCTCCTGGTGTCCTGGCTAGGATATCCCCCTGATCAGACAGAATTGCTACATCCTTTTCCAACCACCCATTAGCAACAGGTAAAATACAAGCACCAGAACTGTCCGGTCTCTGGGATTTTGCTAAGACGCTAACTGGATGCAACCTAGTTACAGTGCCATTCTCCCTAGCAGACACAAACTTAGGACCATTCCCTTCCTGGGCTTTAGTTGAATCCAGAACCAACTCTGAGACCACTGCACTATCCTCAACCATCACAGGCTGAAAGGCACCTTCTGTCTGCTTCACAAAGAAGAGCCGGAGCCGCATTCTCCTTTTCCAAACACGCAGCTTGGGATCTCATTTCCCTTGTCCCGGCACGCAGGGCTGTTCACAGACAACTGCTTGGAGACCGAGGTAGATTCCTCCGTAGGCAAGTTAAAATACCCCTGACGGACACAGGCACATTTCCTTCACTGTCACAATTCTCCCCACAGGAAACAAGTAAGGTGTAGGGGCCCTCATTTTCCGCTATCCTTGCCTTCCCAAACTGCTGACTAGATAAAGCCATCAGCTCACAAGGTTGTCTAGGCTCATCCAAACTTTCTTTACCAGACACGTTTCCACTCCCAACAGATAAACTGCTGCTCTATTCACTACCCTGAGCTACTGTCTGCAAATGAGAGTTACCCTTTTCAGGTTCACTTGTATAAGCTGTACTAGCCACCAATTCATTACCCCTTAAAAATCTACCCTTTCCTCCCTCAGCTGGGGCTTCCATCTGTCCATCCACTTTAAGCTGCTCCTGAGAAACATTTTCCTGACCAATGAGATCTTTCTGTGCTTGATCTAATTCCAGATTCACTTCTGAAACATTAGGCAGGCAGACATTCAGAAACTTCGTTCACAGCCAAACTACTACTTTCCAAAGACAAACCTTTGGAAAAACCTTCCAAAGACACAACTTTAGACACAACCTCTCCTGTGCCTGGTTTGTGTTAACTTGACTGAACATAGCTCTAATATCCTTTCCAATCATAAGATCCTTAGGGATTGTGTTTTTTACTCCCACAACCATGGTGCCCTCAAATCCCTTCCATTTCAGGTGGATTTGAGCCAAAGACGCCCTGACAAAATACTCAGCTGAGGCTACAACAGTTACACTTTCATCTGGCCAATAATCTTCCTCCCTGACAAGACTTGCTTTAACCAAAGTAATATCGGCTGCGGTGTCCCTCCATGCCATACACCTTACTCCATTCACTTCTGCACTGGTAATAAACTCTGCATTATTTTTCCCATATTTAGCTTTAATATGAGTTTTAAGGTCAAATTCTTCAGAGACCACAGAAACAGCATTTGCACACAGGGCACCAACGGTGGGCTGTGTGTGGCCTGCCTGTGAGTTTATAACAGGATTAGCATTTACCGTGGCATTTGGGGTTGCTGGTTTTGGGCTGCCCTTCAGGGTCGGGCAATCTGGTCTCATGTGGCCAAGCACACCACAGTGATGGCATTTAACCTGTTTATTCTCGTGGTGAGAGTTCCTATCCTCTGGGCCCCCGTGAGATCCTTTAGAATAGTCAGCGCCAGGTTTACTTTTAAATCCTTTTCCTCCCCTCCCCACCCCCCCCCCCTTGAACTGGGGAGAATGGTGATTAGTTTTCCCTGGGGGTTTATACCCTTCTCGAGCCCTGTTTTGGGTATGGGCACCCGCAATCTCTGCAGCCCGTAGGACTGACTCAGGGTTCCTATCACACACAGCTGCTCTCACGTGGTCAGGCACAATGTCCAAGAACTGTTGTTCCAAAATTATTAAATCCAGCAGTTTTTCAAAACTCCCATGCGCCTTTGCTTCCCACAACCCACTTTTTAACAAAGCCCATGGGCTTATGAGCACATTCTACAGAAGTGCCATCATTAGACACTTTAAACTTTCTAAACTTAACTCTGTAAGATTCAGGAGTAACCTTGAACGGCCTTAACACAGAATCTTTAAACCGCTCATAATCCAAGGCTTCTTGTTCCCCCAGTTCATTAAATACCTCCCTGGCTTTTCCAGTCAGTCTGGCCAGCAGGACAGGCATTCGCTGATCATCAGGGATCTGGTACAGATTGCAGAGGCATTCAAAGGTAGACAAAAACTCCTCTCTATCCTCAGTATCATTGTCAATGGGACGCATCCTTTCCCAGTTTTTCTTGTGGCGGTGGGGAAGTGGAGCACCAGGTGGTGATGACTTTCTCCACTCTTCCATTACTTGGAGCTGAAGTTTGGCCGTCTCCTGTTCCATCTGTGGAGCTTTCTCCTCCGCAGCCAGCAGCTCCAGACGCCCCTTACGAGCTCTTTCTTCTCTCTTATCAGCTTCTCTTTCTAATTCAGCTGTTTTTTGTTTTTTTTCCAGCAATCGAAGATCTGCTAGATTCCTTTCATGCTCAAGTTACAGTTTATTTGTTACCTTCTGTACTCTCATTTTTTCTGCATCTTCTGTAGCCTCCGGTAAGGGCTGCGCTCTTGCCCCCGGATCACTGGCCATTAACAGCTCACTCAGTTCTTGATTTGTAGCTTTCTTTCTAAAGCTTATCCCCTTTTCTGAACACAAATCTTCCAGGGCTTCTTTGCCAAGGCCCTCATATGCTCTTTGCTTACCCATTGCAACTGCTCTTTAACCAACCAAACTCTCAATCCCAAAATTCAAATTTGGATGGCGTGGGGTTCTGACCCAGAGCTTAATTGACCTGGTTCTGTGGATCCTAGCACGACTACGCCACTGTAACGATGGTGGTTCTGGCAGGACACAACTGAGAGTGCCAATTTAGGACAAATTGCTTAAAACAGGGCAGTTATAGCCAAAGGCTGGGGTTTTTCTGCCTCTAAGGCAAACCAAACCTGCCCCACAAAGAGGACTTTGGTCTCACCCCACTGGCTAACCACAAGTCACACAAGCAGTTCCCTTTAAACACTCCAGTTTCCCAGTATCACCAACAGTGCCACTCGTTATGAAAACCAATACCCCAGTAAAAGAAAAAAAGGTTCTCTGGATCCCAAAGGACCAAGCCCCAGACTCATGTCAATATACAAATGAGATCGTACCCACAAATCACGCTGTTGCCAGAATCTAAAAGCTAAAGGTTTATTCAGAAAAGGAAAAAGATATAGAGGAGAGAGAGAATTGGTTAAATGGAATCAATGACATACAGTAATGGCAAAGTTCTTGGTTCAGGCTTGTAGCCGTGATAGACTAAGCTGCAGGTTCAAATCAAGTCTCTGGCGTACATCCCCAGCTGGGATGGGTCATCAGTCCTTTGCTACAAACGGCAGCTCTACACAAAGTCCCTCCAGAGGTAAGAAGCAGGATTGAAGACGAGATGGAGATGAGGCATCAGCCTTTTATAGTCTTTTCCAGGTGTAAGAACACCTCTTTGTCCTTACTATGGAAAATTACAGCAAAATGGAGTCTGGAGT